>NC_066521.1:739143-741643 GCF_024679095.1 Eriocheir sinensis | reverse complement strand
TAACTGATAAACCTTATCGGTTATAACCGATATTCGTTAACTGGAGACACAAATATAGGCGATAACCGATAACCGATAGCCGATATAAATCCACAATTCCGATACTAGCTAGCGATAAGTCAGATAGGCGAAAACGATACTATATTGATATTTCAAATAAAAAAACATAGATGAATTCAAACTCTCATTATCTGTATTTTAGAAAACTTATAAAACCTGAAAACCACACGTTGACACGTACATATGGACGGTAATACTAGAAATGCCTGAACCGGTGTTGTGTTATTTGGCGTCCCCACCGTCAAAAGCTGGCGCTTTTGTTTACAAACACTGGTCTCTCGTGAATTGCGCATGCTCAGACCAGCAAGCGTAGACCTGTACAGTCTCACAAAGCTTTTTAACCGTAATTATGAGTTGCTAGAAGGCTGAATCAGCAGAGCTGGGACTACCGATTGACATTTGGGATCGGTACTACCGGCGGTAGATTACTGCTACCGATACCGATCATTCGGTATTTTGAAGAAACTACCGAATACCGCTACCGATCGCATGATTGGCAGTCAATCGGTATCGGTAGATTGAAAAAGCGAGCGCGGGACTTTTTTGTTAAGACTTAAGAGAAGACGACCCCGGCAAAATGAAACGGACAAGTTTCAACACGTTCGAGCGCATCTATGAGAAGCAGTTAGCAGGAAATTCCAGGTATTACTTTGACGTCATCACGCTTAGCCAATCACCGGCCGTTCTGGGCGTTCTCAGCCAATCAGAGGCAGCCACGACCTAGCAGATTCTCGCTCCCGCCAAAAGTTTTGGCAGGGCCCTCTGTTTGGCCTGCCGACGCGAGTAGCCTACACCTACGCTCTAGCTCCTACGCTCTCGACAACGTGCTCAGCCTCATCGCCTAGTGTTTTAAGTGGCAGTGTTTTTAAGTCCACCCGCCGCAACAGCAACATAATCGTTTTGTGCTTTTAACTTTTCAAGTGATTTTCCTTTTTTCTTTATTTACATTAAAAAGTTTTGATCAAGTCAGTGAACTATTTAATCATATTGTTGCAGACAGAGGTTGGGATAGGCTGTGTGTTGAGTGAGTGTTTTGTATGTGGCGCGGCGGGGCCCGTGTGTAGGAGTGTGTGAACCCTGTAAGAGGGACGCGGCAGAGTGAGGCTAGTCACGTAAGCCAGTGTCACGTGTGAGGCAGCGTGGGGGAGAGGTGAGGTGTGGAGGCAGCGTCTCCTTCCCCCTGTGGACTTGAGGACGTGTCCTGGGCAGAGGAGCCATGGGGTGAGGCTCTGTTGGGTTAGGCTCAAATTGATGACACAAACTTAATCGTACTTGTAAACTCATTGCTTACTGACTACTTCTATGGCTGTTGTCTTGTATGGCTGTTCTATGGAAGTTGTCAGGGAGTTGGTCGACATCGTCAGTCCAACCCCTACGCGGGAGGCAGCTGCTGATCAGGGTGGCAATCAGTACTTCTGCTATGATGACCTCTATGGGCCTTCTACTTCCACCACCCCAGCCAACAAATCTACGCTGGAGGAGGCCATCAAGCTGGAGGTCATCAACTGGGCCAGGACCAGGGACCACGTCGTCAGGAAGGAGCAGTTTCCTGCCGGCCACCGCGACGCCTGGGTGAAGTTGTTTGTCAAATACAACACCTCCCTGCCCAGTTCCGCTGCCGCTGAGAGGTTGTTCAGCACCGCCAGCAACATCCGCCGCCCCAAGAGGTCCTCCCTGACTGCCAACAACTTTGAGCAGTTGGTGATGTTGAAGGGCAACAGCGAGCAGTTCAAGACATTCCTCAAGGAGGACCTCAAGAAGGGCGCCGACACCGACCTGGAGTAGGAGGCTCAAGACTGCTTCAGTTGTAATTTTTTTTTGTGTTGGGAAGAAATTTATTTTGTGAAAGTTAATAAATAATGCTGTATTGTCTAGTTTGTTTAAATTTAACTTTTTCAGTTTGATGTTTATTTTTGAGGAGAAATTCATTTATTAAATAAGTTATGTATTTTGAACTTAAAAGGTATTAAAGACTCTAATTTACTTCTATTCTTAAGTTAACCGAAATAAGAGAGAAATAACTTAAAAAGTGTGTTATGGGCCTTTAAAGCATTTTTATTATATAATTATAGTTTTTTAATCTACCGATACCGAATCTATACCGATCGGTAGATTTCTGAAAAATCTACCGATCTACCGATACCGATTGGACGCGGCTCGCTACCGACTACCGATACCGGTGGTAGATTTTTTCTTCAGAATCCCAGCTCTGTGAATCAGACATCCAATACCACTACCACCATCCTCGCTGTTTCTAAAACGACACTCTGTACGAGTTGTATTTATATGTACAGAGTGTCGTTGAGTGTCGAAGATGGTGGTAGTGTATGTCTGATTCAGCCTTCAACAACTCTTAATGTATTACAAAGCTTTGTGAGAGTGTACAGGGCTACGCTTACTGGTCTGAACATGCGCAGTTCACGAGAGACCAGTGTTTGTA
>NC_066521.1:704143-734143 GCF_024679095.1 Eriocheir sinensis | reverse complement strand
GGAATCATCGGCGTAGGAATGGATAGGACAGTTCGTTTTGGAAAGAAGATCATCAATGAACAACAGAAAAGAGTGGGAGATAGGACAGAACCCTGTGGGACACCACTGTTAATAGATTTAGGGAAGAACAGTGACCGTCTACCACGGCAGAAATAGAACGGTCAGAAAGGAAACTGGAGATAAAGGTACAGAGAAGATAGAAACCGTAGGAGGTAGTTTAGAAAGCAAAGATTTGTGCCAGACCCTATCAAAAGCTTTTGATATGTCCAGCGCAATAGCAAAGTTTCACCGAAACGGCTAAGAGAGGATGACCAAGAGTCAGTTAAGAAGGCTAGGAGATCACCAGTAGAACGCCCTTGCGGAACCCATACTGGCGATCAGATAGAAGGTCAGAAGTGGAAAGGTGCTTTTGAATCTTCCGGTTAAGGATTGATTCAAAGCTTTAGATAGACAAGAAAGTAAAGCAATAGGACGGTAGTTTGAGGGATTGGAGCGGTCACCTTCTTAGGTACAGGCTGTATGAAGACATACTTCCAGCAAGAAGGAAAGGTAGATGTTGACAGGCAGAGGCGAAAGAGTTTGACCAGGCAGGGTGACAGCACGGAGGCACAGTTTTTAAGGACAATAGGAGGCACTCCATCAGGTCCATAAGCCTTCTGAGGATTGAGGCCAGAGGGCATAGAAAACATCATTTTGAAGAATCTTTATAACAGGCATAAAGGAGTCAGAGGGGATGAGTAGGAATATGCCCAGAATCGTCCAGAGTGGAGTTTTTAGAAAAAGTTTGAGAGATGAGTTCAGCCTTAGAGATAGATGAGACGGCAGTGTTGCCGTCAGGACTGAGAGTGGAGGAAAGATGAAGAAGTGAAGTTGGAGGAGATGTTTTGGCTAGATGCCAGAAGTCACGGGAAGAGTTAGAAAGCAAGGTTTTGACATTTTGTATTAATGAAAGAATTTTTGGTTAGTCGGAGAATAGATTTGGCACGATTTCGGGCAGAAATGTAAAGTTCATAATTAGCATTAGTTTGAAGGCTCTGGTATCTTTTGTGAGCTACCTCTCTATCATTGACAGCACGAGAACAAGCGTGATTAAACCAAGGCTTTTAGCGTGAGGGAGTAGAAAGAACGAGGAATGTATGCCTCCATTCCAGAGACAATCACCTCTGTGATGCGCTGAGCACACACAGAGGTCTCTATCCTGGAAGCAATAATCATTCCACGGGAAATCGGAAAAGTACATCCTCAGGTCGTCCCACCGAGCTGAAGCAAAATGCCAGAAGCATCGCCTCTTCGGTGGGTCCAGAGGGTGTACAGGAGCGATAGGACAGGATGCAGAAATAAGATTGTGATCGGAGGAGCCCAACGGAGAGAACAGCAGCATTATCTCTATAATCTCCATTATCTACCATCTTTATTACTTAAAAGAATGAGTTGTTTTATTAGTATGCCTTATATTGTAAAAAAAAGTGCTATTAGCTTTTACTAGTTATAATTAAAAAAATGCCAATATTTTTTTATCAGTGCTAGTTACGAAGAAAAGTGGAAACACCGAAATGCAGGCCACAGAAAGCCTATTGGTTCACACACACACACACACACACACACACACACACACACACACACACACACACACACACACAACTGGAAACTTCATATCTCCTCTCTCGCTAAATCAGCTTCCTCGAGGATGGGCGTTCTGTACCGTCTCCGCCAGTTCTTCTCCCCCGCGCAGTTGCTATCCATATACAAGGGCCTTGTCCGCCCTCGTATGGAGTATGCATCTCACGTGTGGGGAGGCTCCATTCACACAGCTCTTCTGGACAGAGTGGAGTCTAATGCTCTTCGTCTCATCAGCTCTCCTCCTCCTACTGATAGTCTTCTACCTCTTAAATTCCGCCGCGATGTTGCCTCTCTTTCTATCTTCTATCGATATTTCCACGCTGACTGCTCTTCTGAACTTACTAACTGCGTGCCTCCCCCCCTCCCGCGGCCCCGCTGCACACGACTTTCTACCAGGGTTGGTGATTTTTTTGATTTTTTTTAAAAAATCAAAAAAATCAAAAAATCTTTGATTTTTTTGATTTTTTTGATTTATTTGATTTTTTTATTAAAAAAAAAAATATATATATATATATATATATATATATATATATATATATATATATATATATATATATATATATATATATATATATATATCCTACTGAGTGATTTGAAAATCTCCATAGGTTACTTTAAGTTTGAGTTTAGGGCGTGTAAGTGTGAGCACAGTCAAGGATCCTGATACATACGTGTTCAATACTTGTTTGTAGTTGGTACAGGACCAGGTTTAGGACAGACAGAGTTGCCTGAAGTTATTTTCATGACAGCATTTTATATTATTACCACACAGAAGAATATCTACTTTTATTCTGTTACTGTTTGGTTGCTAACCTTGGTTATTATTATGATACATTGAATCCCAAGTTAGTAAAGACTAAAGGAGGCTGATTTTTACCATCCTTGGAGCACATCATTTAACTTATGGAATACTTTTTAGTAAAAAAATCAAAAAAATCAAAAAAATCAAAAAAATCATGATTTTTTTAGTAAAAAAATCAATGATTTAATCATTTGATTAAATCAATTTGATTTAATCATTGCCAACCCTGCTTTCTACTCATGCTCATCCCTATACTGTCCAAACCCCTTATGCAAGAGTTAACCAGCATCTTCACTCTTTCATCCTTCGCGCTGGTAAACTCTGGAACAATCTTCCTTCATCTGTATTTCCTCCTGCCTACGACTTGAACTCTTTCAAAAGGAGGGTATCAGAACACCTCTCCCTCGAAATTGACCTTTCTTTCGGCCACCTCTTTTGACTCTTTTTTGGGAGCAGCGAGTAGCGGGCTTTTTTTTTAATATTGTTTTCTTTTTTTTATGCCCTTGAGCTGTCTCGTTTGTTGTAAACACACACACACACACACACACACACACACACACACACACACACACACACACACACACACACACACACACACACACACACACACACACACACACACACACACACACACACACACACACACACACACACACACACACACACACACACACACACACACATACTTTATTTCAGTTTCTGTTATAATATTATGAGAGTGAAGATAGCGACAAGTTGAGGGATGTGATCATCACTAGGCAGGTTGTCCAGGACTGGTAGGGTGAAAAAAAAAAAACTACTCCCCGGGCCCAGACGAAATATTCCCACGTGCCCTGAAAGAATGCGAGGAGGTCCTCAGTGTTCCACTTATTGATATCTTTAAGATGTCGGTAAATTCAGGGTACGTGCCCAGCCAATGGAAAATAGCTAATGAGACGCCTATTTTTAAAAAGGGAGACAAGTCATCCATCTCAAATAATCGTCCAATTAACTTAACATCAGTTGTAAGCATGATGTTGGAGTCAATTATAACTAGGAGCATTCGGGACCATCTAGAGAAGCATAGTTCATAACTCGCAGCATGGGTTCACGAAGGTAGGTCTTGCCTTACTAATCTGTTGTCCTTCACACTAAAGTAATCAAGGCGATTGACAGAGATGAAAGCTATGACATACAATATCTAAATTTCAGTAAAACGTTCGACAAATTCCCTCATCACCGGCTATTTTTTTATTTTTTTTTACGTCGCAGCCTATTGCGCCGGTAGGCCTCTTCATGGTGGGGCCTGATGGTCCGCCCAAGGCTTCTTCCCGGTGGGTCCTGATGGTCGGCCCAGCCCGTTCTGGCGCAGGCGAGTGTTTATAGTGGCGCGATCTCGCATTGGCTCATGCTGCCCTCCCAAAGCTCATCTTTAATCCTAGAATCTAGAGTCCGGGTTGATAGGTGGTCTTTTGGACGGAATGTGGGTAATTTTAAGCCACTCGACGGCGGCTGAAAAATCCCAACTTGGTGGCACCGGGCGGGGATTTGAACTCGCGTCCTCCTGAACGCGGCGCCGTCACTCTGTCGACTCAGCCACCGCCTCCCCATATTACTAAAATTACTAAAATTACAGACTTACGGCGTAGATGGGAGTCTTAAACTGGATCAGGGCGTGGCTTAGTGGTAGAAGGCAGAGAGCGCAAATCAATGGTAAAAAATCTGATTGGGGCAGTGTTACGAGTGGAGTCCCACAGAGGTCGGTGCTGCGTCGTTGTTGTTTTTTTATAATTTTCATCAATGATTTGGACACAGGAATTAGTAGTGATGTCAGTAAGTTCGCAGATGATGCCAAGATCGGTAGAGTAGTCCAGGCAGACCAGGACGCTAGCGTTCTCTAGGATGAGCTTGACAGACTATATGATTGGGCTGGGAAGTGGCAGATGAAATTCAATGTAGGGAAGTGTAGTATTCTGAGTAGAGGTAGGAATATTCCTTTACACAATTACTCCTTAAATGACACTCCTCTAGGCAGGTCTGTATGTGAGTGGGAGTTATGAGTCTTAGTGAACACTGACCAACGTCCTAGGGCTCAATGCATTCAGGCTAAGAATAGCGCAAACAAGGTATTGGGTTTTATCTCAAGGAGCGTAAGCAATAGGAGCGCTGAGGTCATTCTCAAACTTCACTTAGCACTAGTTAATCCGCATCTTGATTACGCAGTTTAGTTCTGGTCACCCTACTATAGAATGGATATCAAGATGTTAGAATCTGTACATGACAATTTATTCAAGGGGTGAGAAACTTACGAGGATAGACTGAACCATTTAAATCCACACTCCCTAGAAAGGCGAAGGTTGCAAAGAGACCTGATCGAAGTCTATAAACGGATAAAGGGCTTTAATAAAGGAGATGTCAATAGGGTTTTGGTTGTAAAGGAGCCAGATAGGACACGTAGCAATTTTTTTTTTTTACAACAAAGGAGGCAGCTCAAGGGCACACAAAAAAATGAAACAATAATAAAAAAATAAAAAAAGCCCGCTACTCGCTGCTCCTAAAAAAGAAACAAAAGAGGTGGCCGAAAGGAAGATCAAACACGGGAAGAGAGGTGTCCTGATACCCTCCTCTTGAAAGAGTTCAAGTCGTAGGCAGGAGGAAATACAGATGAAGGAAGATTGTTCCAGAGTTTACCAGCGTGAGGATGAAAGTGAAGATGCTGGTTAACTCTTGCATAAGGTTTGGACAGTATAGGGATGAGCATGAGTAGAAAGTCGAGTGCAGGGGCCGCGGGAGGGGGAGGCATGCAGTTAGCAAGTTCAGAAGAGCAGTCAGGGTGGAAATATCGATAGAAGATAGAAGAGAGGCAACATTGCGGCAGAATTTAGGAGGTAGAAGACTATCAGTATGAGGAGGAGAGCTGATGAGACGAAGAGCCTTAGCCTCACTCTGTCCAGAAGAGCTGTGTGGTGGAGCCCCCCCACACATGAGATGCATACTCCATACGAGGGCGGACAAGGCCCCTGTATATGGACAGCAACTGTGCAGGGGAGAAGAACTGGCGGAGACGGTACAGAACGAATGGTTTTAAGTTAGACCAATTCAGATTCAACAAGACATAGGCAGAATTGGTACACCTATAGTGGTTGATGAGTGGAACAGGCTTGGCAGTCATGTTGAGTGCCAATACGATAGGTACATTCAAGAAGAGGTTGGATAAATTCATGGAAAGTGAGGTAAGGTGGGGATAGATTTACAGGAGCTGCCTTGTACAGGCGAACCGGCATCTTACAGACTCCTTACGTTCTTATAATGTTCTTATGTTCTTCTTATTACGAGGTTGCCCGCTGTGGTCAGCCTGCAGAGCAGAGAAAGCGCCTCGGTACTGAGTTCACTTCCAATGTAGCGAAATAGCGGTCGATTCGATTTTTAAAGGAGTTGAAGGTATTCTCACTCACTACTTTTGAAGGAAGATTGTTCCAATGGCGGATGACTCGGTTTGAGAAGAACCTCCTGTCAATGTCTGTACTCACGGGAGCTTAGGTTCAAAGGAGCTGCCTTGTACAGGCCTGCCGGCCTCTTGCAGACTCCTGCGTTCTTATGTTCTTATGTTCTTATTCATCTCCTTTTAACCAATTTCCTTATTTTTTGTTCCTCCTAGCTCTCCTACTTTCCTCGTTTCCTCCCCTCCCTTTCCTCTTCATTTCTCTTTCCTTCTCCTCTTCCTCCTTTTAATTCCTTTCTTTCTTTCTTTCTTTCTTTCTTTCTTTCTTTCTCCCCGCCATCATCTTCATCATCACAATTATCATCATCCTTGCCTCGACACCACAAAAAGACTTTCATGAATCATCCTTTCAGGATTATTGGTTCAACACGTGCGCCTGGTCGGCCGAGGACATGCGGGACTGGATCAAGAGCAACCTGGGACCCACACTGGAGGCCGCCGACATGGGCCACATCAAGCTCATGGTGGTGGACCACAACCGCGACTCCCTACCTTGGTACGCGCAGACGGTGAGTGTGGCTTTGTGCTCCCTGCGATGGACTGTCTTCACGCGGGACTGGTTGTTATGATGAGATACAACATACAATATGAGCATTTACAAGACAGTTGTATGGTCTGGGTGGTCCAATGAGCTTGACCGTTGAGCCTTGTAAGGGAAGAGGTGGTTCGAATCCTACTGTCGCCAGGTGACGTAGGGAAAGTCTTGGGCCAGCTTAATTGAAGAAGCGTGATACTCGCTCGTTTTTTACTATACTAAGCATATTTTCACTCCTTCTTTGTAATTTAAGATAGAGACAAAGAGCAAAACAATATTATTAAAAATAGAGGCTCAGAAGTCTGCACTCGAGACTGTGATCCTTGAATTTATGAGCAGTCTCCGCGCCTCCCAATACTTGACATGTTCTCATAAACTTGTGACACTGATGTATATCTTTGGATCCAATAGGCCAGTGGTTCTTAACCTGGGGGCTGGCCCCACACCGGGCCCCACTAGAGGGGCGAGAGCTCTGGGGGAAAAGTATGCATAGCTTTACTTATATTTGCTATTCTCGGAACAAGAGCGTGAGCTGATATTGAAAAGCTTATAAAAAATGGAGACGCTTTTACTAACTTTAGTTTCTTTAGTCTAATTAGTATAGGATTACCATTTTTAGGGGGTTAGGAAGAAACTTTATCTATAGACGTGTGGGAGGCGTGGAGGGAAGGACACATTCCTGGAGGGGGCGTGGTGATAAAATATGTATAGAGCCACTGCTGTAGGCCATCAAAGTCAATACACAACAATTACAATATCCGGCTCTGTAATAACCATTCAGTGCAAGGTGTAATAAAGTCTTATGTGTGACGTGCGCCGTGTGCGTTGGAAATACTATGTGTTACTCGTGTCTGGAAAATATCGTCAAACTATATTTTTCAATAAGCCTTAACAGATTCTCATTACATAAAGCAGGGCTACTACAGCTATGAACAAACAACCGTTTCGAGCCACAAATCCCTAGTGGATTTTCACCAGTTGCATTTAGCACCAATAGTTGCATCCCGAAGACCCTCCAGAAGACTAGACGGCATTAGTTTAAAAAAAAAAAAGCATTAAAACTCAATGGAGCACGAGGCCTCCCAACGCCTCAGAGAACTTTGCCAGTCAGCAACATGTCACTATGTCTGTCCAACAGCCGCGCTCTGACTCTTTTTATTCTGCAGATTCTGGAAGATGTTGACGCTAATAAGTATGTTGATGGCACGGCGGTGCATTGGTATGAAGACAACAACACTGGGCCCTATGTGTTGAGTGAACTGAACGACCTCTTCCCAGACAAGTTCCTACTGTACACAGAGGCTTGTGGCGGTGAGTGTCTGGAGTGGAAGACAACTTGATAGACAGAGTGACAGACTAACAAAGTTATAACGTCAAGTGAGAACAGATACCAAGGAAAGTGTAGATGTATAATAATAATAACATTGTGACGGTGAGTGTCAGGGCCGCGGTGGAGGGCAGAGAGAGATGGTAGCAAACTAGTAGTCTGGAGATGTGTGGCAAGAAAAATATAGAGAAGAGAGATCCAAACGGTAGCCTCCATGCACAATGATTGGAGCGCTGGTGCATGCTTTCAGTCATGAGGCAGCCATGGGCAGTGGTGAAGAAGTGAAGTGAGGCACTGACGCGAGGCAGAGATGTGACTAAAGGAGACAGAGCGGTGAGGGAGGCGAGACAGGAATGTTAAGGTGACGCGGTGCTGGCAGTGGGTAGAGACTCATTATTTTGTATAGCAAACTGGTAATGCACAGCAATTACAAACATCAATGGATGGCTAAGCGCAATAAATAATGATTTAATCTTATATAGCAATTGACAGATTAAGATTAATGGTGATAAAGTTCAACGTGCAACTTTGTGCCACACCAAATTGTTTGTTCTTACTCTGCGTCTCCAGTAAGACGGAGTGGTGGTCAGCACGCATTGTTACGAGCCCGCCGGTCCGCGTTCAAATCTCGGACCAGGCATTCGGCACCCTGCTCACCCACCTGTTTATCTTCCCTTTTGGGGAAATATGGGGAAGGCAAACTCTAGCAAATAGGAAGTCACGCCTCCTGCGTCCTGGACTCAGGGCCAACGAGACGGAGATAAACACCAAGGCAGCGGGTGGCTGTGGCACATCCCCAACTTTACCTTTGCCGTTATCATTTTGTATTGTTTTCAGCCACTGAGTTAGCCACGCCTGTCCTGCATACCCAAAGCGAATGTTAGAGATATAAAGCAATAGATTAGCGAGGTCCAGGGTTAAGGGTTGGAGCTTGTCCAACAGACAAACAAAACCAGTTAGTTATTGTTTCTCTGCTGTGTTCAGGCTTTGCCGCAGATCCAGATGAGAGGGTGATCTTGGGCGACTGGAGCAGGGCACAGAACTACGCCTACGACATCATTGAGGTGAGTCTTTTAGAAGCCTGAGTTATATTTCCTGTGCTTGTAGATGAAGAAAAATTGGATATTATATCGTCGCTCTTACTTGTAGATGAAGAGAAATTGAAAGATATATTTTCCCCCATACTTGTTGATGAGGAGGAACTGAAAGATATATTTTTCCTCGTGCTATATTCCTCAACGCAATTCCAGATTAGGAAGAATTGAAAGCTTTATTCTTCCTTGTTGTTACAGATAAAAATGAATTAAAAATGATCCCCGTCTTCGTCCGTGATGCTAAGGAAATAATCGAAAGCTCTACTGGGGCGAATATATTACGTGTCGGCTTGTCTGAATTTGAACCAGGAGGACACACAGAAGAAAGGGATTAGGAAGGGAAGTGGAGTTTGTGTGTCTAAGTTTGCGTGAAAAGAGTTTGTGTGTCAAGTTCGTTGTTTCGTGTTGACAGGACGTAAGCCACTGGTCGACTGGCTGGGTGGACTGGAACATGGCTCTTGATACCATCGGGGGACCGAACTGGGTCGACAACTTCGTAGACTCACCCATCATCGTGAACGAGGTGGGTGTGTGCATGGATGGGCTCTTCTTCCTCTGTCTCTTCTTATCTTTGTGTATCCTTATGCATCTTTGTCTATTAGTCAGTCATTGCCCCGCTTCTATATTTCAGGCAGACCAAGAGTTCTACAAGCAGCCCATGTTCTACGCGATGGGTCACTTCAGTAAGTTCATTGAGCCTGGTGGTCACTACGTCTCTACCACAGTATCCGAAGGGTCCGACCGCGTGGTGGCTGCTGGTTTCCACAGCGTCGATCACGCCACCTCCACGGTTGTCCTGCTCAATACGTACGTGTGGCAAATGTGTTTACTACTGCTTGCATGTTTTGAGAGAATTGGGAAGGAAGATCTGTGAGGGGAAAGTGTAACTTGGATAAAGGAAAACGCTGTGGTCAAACGCACATGACAAAAGTGGGGCTCACACAAACACACGAATAAGGAACGAATAAGGAATAAGGAACACTTCTCAGTTTCGATGTAGATAAACAAGGGTGTGGTGGTTAGTATGCGTAACTACTAAAAATGCGCAATGCCGAATGTGGTCACGGGCCAGGCCAGTCAGCGCTCAGCACTCTTAGAATTCCTTGGCACAGCCGATTCAGGTGTTCCTCCTTCCTTTGGGCTAGTTATTAATTAAAAGGGTACCTGAAGAATCCTGTGGAAGATAAACTGTAATAACCCGGATGTCAAACTTGCTCCGTATGCCGGAGTTGTGGGCTCTTATCCATCAAAGGCAATGAGACGAAGAGCTCCAAAGCCAGCGCAACTTAGTGCATTGCCCGAACTTTACCTTACCTTTACCTTTGCTAACGCCACTGATCACTTCGCCAAATGAGGACATCTCCACAAACACATATCAAAAAAAATATCTTCATGAATTGTAATATACTCTTTTCTCGAAAAATTCTGACATAATAAGCTGAGAGCTACACCATCAGGCTACGCGGCTAAAAAACATGAATATTACAGGCATCATTTTAGTGTTATAAGCAAAAGTCAGAGACCTTTTACTGTACGTATAGTCGGCGGTCCTAAGTTTTCTGATTTTCTTCCTCTCTAAGTGATTTTGACCGTTGTTGTTTTTTTACAACAAAGGAGACAGCTCAAGGGCAACAAAAAAGTGTAGAAAAGAACAAAGCCCGCAACACGCTGTTCCTACAAGACAAAAGCAAGGAGTGGCCAGAAGAGAAGTCAATTTCAGGTGGAGAGATGTCTTGATACACTTCTTGAAAGAGGTCAAGTCATAGGTAGGAGGAAATACAGACGAAGGAAGGCTGTTCCAGAGTTTACCAGTGTAAGAGATGAAAGAATGGAGATGCTGGTTAACTCTTGCATAAGGTGTCTGGACAGAAAGTCGAGTGCAGCAGGGCAGCGGGAGGGGAGGCTGCATGCAGTTAGCAAGTTCAGAAGAGCAGTCAGCATGAAAATATCGATAGAAGATAGATAGGGGCAACATGGCGGCGGATTTTAAGAGGTAGAAGACTGTCAGTAAGAGGAGGAGAGCTGATGAGACGAAGAGCCTTTGACTCCACTCTGTCCAAGAGGGCTGTGTGAGTGGAGCCCCACCACATGAGATGCATACTCCATAAGAGGGCGTACAAGTCCCCTGTATATGGATAGCAACTGTGCGGGGGAGAAGAACTTGCGGAGACGATACAGAACGCCCAACCTCGAGGCAGTTGATTTAGTGAGAGAGATGTGAAGTTTCCAGTTAAAATTTTGAGTTAAGGATAGACCGAAGATGTTTGGTGTAGAAGGTGACAGCTGAGTGTTGTCGAAGAATAGGGGATAGGTGATTAAAAGGTAGTGTCGAGTTGATAGGTGAAGAAATTGAGTTTTTGAGGCGTTGAAGGACACCAGGTTCTTCTTGCCCCAATCGGAAATGATAGTAAGGTCTGAGGTTAAGCGTTCTGCGGCCTCCAGCCTGGAATCGTATAGTTCCTGTTGGGTTGGCCTTCTATCAAAAGAAGTTGAGTAATGCAGAGTAGAGCCATCGGCGTAAGAATGGATAGGACAGTTCATTTTGGAAAGATCATCAATGAACAACAGAAAGAGAGTGGGAGATAGAACAGAGCCCTGTGGGATACCACTGTTGATAGGTTTAGGGGAAGAACAGTAGCCGTCTACTACAGCAGTGATAGATCGGTGAGAGAGGAAACTGGAAATAAAGGTACAGAGAGAAGATGGGTAGTTTGAAAAGCAAAGATTTGTGTCAGAACCTATCAAAGGCTTTTGATATGTCTAGCGCAACAGCAAAAGTTTCACCGACACGGCTAAGACAGGATGACCAAGAGACAGTTAGGAAAGCAAGAACATCACCAGTAGAACGCCCCTAGCGGAACCCATAATGGGGATCAGAAAGGTCAGATTATAGTTGATGATCAAGTTACTTGATGCTCTTCCACCTTCTCATGCTCCTGTTCCCCCACTTCATCTTCCCTCCTGTTTCTCCATCTCTGCCAGGGGCGAGAGCGAGGAGTTGGTGAGTGTGGACGTGGGAAGTGGCCTCGAGTTCGTCAACTTCGCTCTGCCCGGCAAGGCCATCGTGACCATCCTGGTGCCCACGCCTGGTGTGTAGCCAAGCAGGGAGAGGACAAGCTGGACGGCATCTTCTAGGTCTTCTCGTCCTCTGGCCTCACTGCAATTAGAAGGGACTAAGAAAAAAAATAGATGTTGAACCTATTCTAATGTACACATAGCAAATACAGTAGCTGATAAAACTAGCGTATACTTAACAAACAGCGTTGAGGAGACGGAATAAAATGTTGATTCCATGACAGTAAGCACAATTAATAGTGATCCTATACATAAATACACTACGACCACTACCACTACTTCTACAGCAACAACAACAACAACAACAACAACAACAACAGCAACCACCACCACCACCACCACCACCACAACAACAACAACAACAACAACAACAACAACAACAACAACAACAACAACATCAACAACAACCACCACCACCACCACCACCACCACCGCCACCACAACAACAACAACAACAACAACAACAACAACAACAACAACAACAACAACAACAACAACAACAACAACTACTATTACTACTACTACTACTACTACTACTAGTACTACTACTACTATTACTACCACCACTACTACTACTACTACTACTACTTTTTTTTTCTTTTTTTCTACAATATAAATGATACCTCCACCCATGTTTATTTTCCCGACACATAATCATGGAGGGCTCCATAGCTTGGAGGTCATTAGCCCCAACTCTGTTCGCTAATGACTGTGGCATCCAACCATATCACTAATACTACCTGACACTAAATCACCTATCATCTATTACGTCTAGATCCCCCTTTCCTTCCCTACTCAAGTCACTCCCGACCCACCCTAATGTCACTCTCCACCACTGTGGCTTCATAGTCCATATTGGAGATGGTGGTGGCTTTTGGGCCAGAGTGTCTGGTGCCCCTGAGACATAGGATGGCCGACCTGAGCAGGGAGAACGAGAGGCGACACCTCATCCAGGCGACAACGTGGCTCCTTGGCTGTTGCTTCTTTTCTGAGATTAGTTCCGCGAGGCGTGTGTAGAAGCATTGGGCCCTGGGACCCATCCCGCCGGATGTGGTGAAGACGAGGGGGGTGAAACTGCCCTGATCCACATGTTGGATTCTTTCACCGTATTCCCTTGTCTTCTTCTGCTCGTTCATGTGGTGGGCGGCTTCCAGGGGCAGCTCATGGTGACAGGCAGCCATCGGGTCGAATATGCGGATGTCCATGAACACCCGCTGTCGGCGCACCCAGAATCCACGGGCACTTACATCAACCCGTGCCTCATGTGAGGTATTGGCCCTCCTGTACCGAAGGTGTTCGCCGTCCAGGGAAAGCAGTGCCGACTCGGTAGTGACGTCTTGGCATACCTCCCCGAGCATGCTGGCTATCAGATCCCTCACTTCATCGTGTTGAATACGGACGAAGCCTCCCTTTTTACACGTCATGGTGCGGGTGACATCATTTGGTGATCCACATGCACAGAGACCAGGCAGTCCCTCAATCGGCCAGCCATATCTCAGAGCAACGGCGTCCACAAATTCTTGTTTGTTGAGGCTGAAGCCTTTTGCTCTGATTGGTAATGACGTTAGCCAGTTTGAGGCGCCTGCTTCGTGTGCTGTGTGTATTTTTCTACCCATTTATGTGGACAGGTGGTGTGTAAGATGGTCGTCTTTTTGGGTCTGTTGCCTTTCTTCTGAGATTTTTCTTTTAATTTCTCTTATTTCTGTTTGGTCTATCTCGCCCTCTGCCTCCTGAGCGATGATCCTGTTGATGAGTGACCTGATAAGGCTGATGGAGTTTTGGTTCTCCTTATCAGCCAGCTTCTCAGGGTTGGTGATCCCCATCCCACCCAATCTTGGGGAAGTAGCATATCCTCTCTTCCTCCCCAAAGCATGATATTTCACCAGCGCCGGCATACATTCTTGACGGCATTTTCCAATGGTCGGAGGTGGACTGATGCCGGGGATGGTGCGCATCAGGAACGTCCACCGATGTTGGATGCCGTGGGTGTACGCTGAATAGGCAGCGTGTGGCTCAGTCTTGGCAATGGCAGACAAAGCTTCTATTTCCTTCACCCATTCCGCTACTTTGTCTCCCACGTACTCCTTCTTATATACCTCTGTCCCGATCACTGCACCTAAGTGTCGTTGTCCGTCTTTTGTCACAATGACGCCACTTCCTCTAAAAGTTTCTGCGGCATGGTCATAATGTTCAGGTTTGACAATAAGGACAGACTTGGTGGAGTTAGGGATGTATCCTATCTCAGGGCCGGCGGTGTTCACAGTGTCCCACCACCCTTTTAAGTCTTTTAAGTCTACTATTACTACTACTACTACTACTACTACTACTACTACTACTACTACTACTACTACTACTACTACTACTACTACTACTACTACTACTACTACTACTACTACTACTACTACTACTACTACTACTACTCCCTTTCCTCTCATTTCCTTCCCATTCCTTCCCTTTTCTTCCCTCCCGTCTCCTCCTCACCCCTTCACTTCCCATACCTTCCCTTTAATTCCTTCACCATCCCTTCCCCGTCCTACCAGTTCCCTTCATTTTTCTTTCCTTTGCCTTCCCATCCTTTCCCTTCCCTTTCCTTTCCTACATTCACCTTCCCTTACTTTTGCTTACTTTACATTGCCCTGTTTTCTTTTCCCTTCTCATCCCTTCTTTCTCTACTTTTCCTATCCTTTGATTTCTTTATTTTTCCCTTCTCTTTCCGTCTCTTCCCGTCCCCTCCCTTCCCTTTCCTTCCCTTCCCTTCCTTTCCTTTCCCTCTCCTCTCCTCTCCTCTTCTCTTCCTCCCTTCTCTTCCCTTCCCTTTCCTTCCCTTCACTTCCCTCCCTTCTCTTCCCTTCCCTTCTCTTCCCTTCCCTCCCTTCCCTTCCCTCCCTTCCCTTCCCTTCCTTTCCTTTCCCTTTCCTTCCCTTCCCTTCCATCCTTCCTTCCTTCCTTACCTCTCCCTTCCCTTCCTTTTCCTCCCTCCCTACCCTTCTATCCCCTCCCTTCCCTTCCCTGCCCTCCTCTCCCCCTCCCTTCTCTTCCCTTCCTTTCCCTTCCCTTTCCTTCCTTTCCCTTCCCTTCCCTTCCTTTCCCTTTCTTTCCCTTTCCTTCCTTTCCTTCCCTCTCCCTTCCCTTCCCTTCCTTTCTCTTCTCTTCCGTTCCCTTCCCTTCCCTTTCCATCCTTTCCCTTTCCTTCCTTTCTCTTCTCTTCCCTTCCTTCCCTTACCCTTCCCTTCCCTTCCTTTCTCTTCTCTTCCGTTCCCTTCCCTTCCCTTCCTTTCCCTTTCCTTCCTTTCTCTTCCATTCCCTTCCCTTCCCTTCCCTTCCCTTCCTTTCCCTTTCCTTCCTTTCTCTTCTCTTCCCTTCCTTCCCTCCCCCTTCCCTTCCTTCTTCTTCCTTCTCTCCCTTCCCTTCCCTTCCTTCCCTCCTCTCTCTCTCTCTCTCTCTCTCTCTCTCTCTCTCACTCTCTCTCTCTCTCTCTCTCTCTCTCTCACACACACACACACACACACACACACACACACACACACGTAACAAGTACTTGGAATGCTTCTCTCCCTCCCCCCCTTCCCTTTCCTCATCCTCTCCCTAGCTCCTGCGTCCTGCTCACCTAATAATTCAGCCGTACATTTAACACATTGGTCTAATATTAGCTGTCGTAAATTCATAAACAATCAATAAGCACGTTACATCAACGAGTGAGCATGTTATAGCCTTTGCCCCGAACAGTGCCTTGGAAATGTTGGCACGGCGTGGTCGGGAAGGTTCTGCTAAGGTGGTAAGGTGTTCGAAGCAAAGTTTCACACAAACTCGGGTGCAAGTTTTTTCTATAGTTTTTTTTATAACCTTCAAATTTACGTTGTGGCAGTCCTCAAAGCAGCGCTGACAGGGAGTTCTAGGACCATACATTGCTGTCTCTGCTGATCGTTACTATCGCACCAGTTTACATGCGACAGAAGACGGAGGTGAAAGTGACACCTGACATCCGTGACGCAGGTCTGGGCGCGTGCGTGGAGCAGGCCGGGCGTCTGGTCCTTGCCCCGCCGGTCAGTCAGGGCGGGTCAGGATCTAACGCAGTTCTACATCGTTGGATTTGTGGTGTTTGTTTGAGGATTCCTAGTGTAATAGAAGGGGAGGACGGTGACGAGAAGAGCATTGGAGTATTTCAAGGTTGGTTTCCGAGCCATGGTTGTTTTTTTATTGAAAGTTTTAGTTAATTGTGTGTGCTCCATGATTTAACCTTGACGAATGTAGTGTGGCAGTGCGTTGTAAGGGAAGATAGGAGAGGAATTTTGGAGTACTTCAAGGTTGGTTTGCAAGCCTCGGTTGTTAATGTAATGCTAAACATCTCTACCTGTTTGTGTTTTAAACGTATAATAGGGCTCACTTAAGCAACACACACACACACACACACACACACACACAGCTCATGGGGGAGGGTACTTGCTGGGGATCGCGAGATCAGAACGAGTTCAGAAAGAGATCAGACCATGTTCGTCACAGGCACTTGAAATGAAACACTCCCCTTGCCCCTCGCCCCTGCCCCCTCCGTGTGTTTTGCTCATTAATTCTGCCACTGGGAATACATAAACGCAATACCTTGCCTATCTTTCTTTTCCTCCTCCCTCACCAGTGCCACAGTAACGGCCCTCCCTCCCCGCCTTTCTTTCCTCCTCCCTCACCAGTGCCACAGTAACGGCCCTCCTTCCCAGCCTCTCTTTCCTCCTCCCTCACCAGTGCCACAGTAACGGTCCTCCCTCCCCGCCTCTCTTTCCTCCTCCCTCACCAGTGCCACAGTAACGGCCCTCCCTCCCCGCCTCTCTTTCCTCCTCCCTCACCAGTGCCACAGTAACGGCCCTCCTTCCCCGCCTCTCTTTCCTCCTCCCTCCCCAGTGCCACAGTAATTGCAGCTCGTAAATCTGCTGTTGTTGCCATGAACGCGTCACCACACACACATACACACACACACACAGCGTCCAGCCTCCTCGCCACCTTTCCCTTGCCTCTCGGCACTTGGGTCTCTTTGCGGTCGTAAATCGGCGTGCTACATGAATGTCTCGCGGCGCCTTGCTACTCAGCTCACTTCTAATGTTGATAACGGTGCGTCTTTTTGTAATTTAGTTTATTATTATTGACAGAAATCAAAGTATTCTCATTCGTATTTGAATACAAGGGAAAAGTATTGGTATTCTACGATTAATCTGACATATCTTTCAAAATTTATTATCAGAAATACCAGCCGTTGTTCCGCACAGCTCCAGGACGTGTCATGGTCGTGTACAGCACAGGTTCATGTTACCGTTGCACGACTAGAACAGTGCCGTACCCAGCTACATCAAGAAGGTGTGTTTCAATGGGAGGTATTCAGGAATGTATTACGATCAAGAACTATTCATAATTGTGTTCGAATTAATGCCATTTCAGTGCATTCGAATACGTACTCGTTGAAATCTGAAGTATTCGTATTCGAATCACAACTCTTGAATTCACTCCGTCCCTGGTATCCGTACGGCTATCTCATGTTGAGGCGAGAAATACGACACTCGTCTGTGAGAAAAGTAAATACCGCCGTACGGAAAGGTTTATTTACATGGGGAAAAATACTATTACAACTGTAGCACATTTCTGGTCAGTGCAAGTTCACAGGGTTTATTACTGATAAGCTGGAATCCCTCCCTACAGGCTACAGCGGTCTGTGCGTGAGCGGCGAGTCTGACATGAGCAAACAAATGCCGAGGCGAATGAACGCCGTCACGGCGGTCGGAGGCGATTTTGACCCTATGTATATTTTTACCTCGGGACATACCACACACCACCAGAACCAGGAAAACATGCAGATTTAGGATCTGGGCTTAAAAAAGTGATGCGACGAAAATCAGCTGAGTACTAAGGAGTTGAAGGGAAATAAGTGCAAGAAAATGTGTACTCCATAGAACACTTAACTTTGATTTTCGTATGTGTAATGTTACATCATTGTTACAATTTTATGCTAGTGTGATGCAGAATTTTCTCAGGAAGATGATGGTGGTCTCAGTTTTTCTTAAAAATGAATGTTGGGGTCAGGAAACAAGGTGGGAGTGAGGTGTGTGAAGTCGTCGGTGTTGGAGCATCTGGATACACCCACGACCCAGGCCGGCGTCACTCAGCACAATACAGGGACGCGCACTCTAGTATGTAAGTCTGTGGTCGTATGTATCTGACGCTGTACGGGTTAATCATTCTTTCTCTTCCTCTTTTAACTCCCTCCCAACCATTTTTTAGCTCTTTTCTTTCCTCATCTCCTCCCTTATCCCTCCGTTTCTAACTCAAACTATTTTTTTTTTATTCTCCCTCTCTTCCCTCACTTTCCCATCCCTTTCCTTCTCCCTCTCTATCTCCCACACAACTATTCTTTTATTCTCCCTTTCTTCCTCCCCTCACCTCCCCTCTCCTGTTTCCCTCCCTCTCTATACTGAAACTTTTCCTTTTTCTCCTTCATTTCCCATCTCTCCTCCTTTCCCCTCCGTTTCTTCTCCCTCTCTTCCGTCCTTCACTTCCATTTTCCCCTCCCTCTCCTTCATCCGAACTACTCTCTCTCTCTCTCTCTCTCTCTCTCTCTCTCTCTCTCTCTCTCTCTCTCTCTCTCTCTCTCTCTCTCTCTCTCTCTCTCACGCTTGGCCACGCGCGTTTGGTCACGTGATCATAACAAGTGTCTCGGGGAACTATCGTCTACTCTCGCTTGTCTAGACTGAGCTGGTGGTTCCTGTTTTGCCGTAACCTTGAGTGTGTGTGTGTGTGTGTGTGTGTGTGTGTGTGTGTGTTACGTGCTCAAGCTCCCCAATTGTTGTTTCGATTCTGAGTTCAAGGTTTTCGTCTTAATGTAGCCTTGTGTGTGACTTACCTTAAATCAAGTACTGTTCCGCGTTTTTCGATGCTGAGTTGGCTGTTCTCTGTTAATTAAAGTAGCATTGTATGTCTGTTTCTCCAGTGATAACGATAGCGAGTGTACCGTTCTCAGCTTGTTTTGTCGCTGAGACGGTGGTTTCCTGTTAGGCTGTTACAGCATTGTGTGTCTGTGTCTACTGAGCTAAATTATCTACCTGCAACAATAAACTATCAATCAATCAATCAATCTACTGCTCTGCCTGTTTCGACGCCGAACTGAAGATATTCGTCATGATGTCGCCTAGTTTGTGTACCCATGTTAACTCAAGTACTGTCTAGCATGTTTCGCCGCGGAGGAAGAGGTTCCCCTGCTAACGTAGCCTTCTGTGCCTCCCTCAGGGCCTCTGTCGACGGTGGACGCGGTGGACGGCACGCCAGAGCACCTCCCCTGCCTGGCCGCCCACAGCAGGCCCGGCGACGCCCCCGTGCTGGTGGTGTGGTGCAGGGACGGCTCGCGTAGGCATGTGAGTACCCGGGAGTGTTTTTGTTCCATATTGTTTCTCTTGTCTGCAGGTCTCCATAATGGTTTGGGTGTAGCACGGTAGGCTGTCCTCTTCTTGTTTCGTGTGCACACCTTAATGGTGTGTGTGTTCAGGCCTGTAAGAACAGTAGGTAGGCTGTTCTCCTTTTAAAGATTTGTGTAGGACTTATTGTTTTGCTGCAGGCTGTAGCATAGGTAGATAGGCTGTTCCTAATGTTTTGCGTGCAGGCGGTTTTAGTTTTCTTATGCTTTGTGTGCAGGCCTGTAGCAGACTGTTATGTGTGCAGGTCTATAAATAGGGTAGGCTGTTCTTGTAATGTATTGTTTGCAGGCCTCAGGGAGTAGGCAGGTTGTTTTAGGGCGACACAGTAATATCCATGTCTTTGTGTGGGAGCGGGGCGGAGTGAGTGGGGATGTCACGGTAGTCTGGGATGCTGGGCGTGATCAAGAACGGAAAGCAACTACCACCAATCTTAACAAAGAGAACAGAGTTAACAGTGTAGGACAAGCCTCAGCAAGATTTACTATATTTAAGGTGACTGCGTCCTTGTGGTCTTATTGTACTGCTCTCTTTAAATTCTTATGCTGTTCATTGCATGATAAAACTTAACTTTTTACCTGTTTTGTGTTTCTTGTGGTCTTGTTTTGAGTTATTACAGGTGTTTATTCATCGCAGTTGTTATCGCATTTGTTACTATCATGGTTGTTATTATTGCCGCAGTCATCACTATTACTGTCGCAGTTATCATCATCGCACCAAAACTTTCCGGCCTTCAGCTGCTTGGCGTTTCCTTTGGTTTCGTTGGACATTTCTTTCCTTACATCGTTTTATGCATTCGTTGCACAAACACTAACCTGCCTTCATCTGCTTCTTGTTTTGTTGTACTACAGCTTTTTCCTTATATCTTCCTTTACATCAATTTTATTGCACCAAAACATTTCCTGCAAACACCCGTTCAGTGCCTACTGACCTCAGCGGCGGCCTGTGCTGACTGCTGACAGCTGAACCGTGGCGCGAGGCGTGGACTGAGCGTGTGCTGCGCAGGTGTATAGGTATCTATAGGCGCCGTACACTGAGTTGACCTGAAGCACCGTCCCTCTTCCATAGCTACGGGAGGTGTTTGGTTGGATCAAAGGAGCTTGGAGTTAGGAGTCAGTGTTGCCATGTAGAGAGGGTGAGGGAGGGAGGATTCTGGACAGTGGTGGGCACCGCGAAAAGTTAGCTTCGCTAACTGGTGATCCCCTAACTAAAAGTTAGCATCGCTTACGCTAAACCGCTAAACTGATAAGGAAATTAGTGGATGCTAATGTCAACCGCTACCTTTTTTATATTGATTTAGCTTCGGCTTAGTATTTTGACTCTAAAACCCTTAAAACAGGCGTATATAGTGACCTGAAATTTCAGTATGTTGTAGCTTATAGTTAGTTAGCCCAACAGCCCAATAGCCCAACAGCCGAATAGCCCAAGCCCAACAGCCCAATAGCCCAACAGCCCAACAGCCCAATAGCCCAACAGCCCAATAGCCCAACAAGAAACAGCAAGAAGAGAAAGAAGCCTCCAGTTTATCCTAAATCCGTATATTTTAAACATGATTTCCCATAATTTTACGCATTTTTACATTTTTCATAACTGACACTTTTATTTTTATTATTTTAAGCTTATTTCTTGTCAGGTGGAAAATGTCGAATTTTATTATTAAATCTCGATTTCAAAGAGTTGGAAATGGAAGATGCATTACCCTAAAACACCAAAGTTTCCTAATAATTGTCCAATTACCCAACTTTAAGGCGTGATTTGCCCACAAGTGGAAGCCCTGGAATTATTGCGCCAGGTGGCTCAACAGTCTGCCCACAACGGACAAGAACAAACCTGTATGAATTTTTAGTGGACTTCAAGTTAGCCGAGGAGGCAGGGTTGCCAGGTTTGTCCTTTTAAGGACAATATGTCCTTTTTTGAGCCTGTTTGTCCTTAAGTTTCTTTGAAAAAAAGGACAGTCAAAATCTGTCCTTTTTTGTCCTTTTTTTCAGCAGAATTTATTTATTTTTTCATTGTGAACCACGGATCCTGTCAAACCTTCAAACATGCAGTCAACAAATTTGTTTCTGCAGCTTCCTATCTTTTCTTATTGTTTTATAAGTAACCGGCAACTCTTGAAAAAGCGCGGATCCTGTCAAACCTTCAAACATGCAGTCAACAAATTTGTTTCTGCAGCTTCCTATCTTTTCTTATTGTTTTATAAGTAACCGGCAACTCTTGAAAAAGCGCTCCGCCGCTGTCTGCAACCTAAGTGCAGAGAGGAACAAGCAATCCAGCAACGCTGCCGTGACTTCATGTATGAGGCAGTAAAACAAATTGACAAAAGAATTGACAATACAAACATGAAGATGAACTACATAAAATATCTTAGTCCAGAGAAGTGTCTCAGCCAGGTTAGGCCAAAATTTACTGATCTCCCTTTAGAAAAACTGGCAAGAGCAGAGAAATTTGATGTTCATAAAGTTGCAAACCATATGAACGTATAGCTGTGAAAACTGATTAGGAAATTAGTGGATGCTAATGTCAACCGCTAACCGCTACCTTTTTTTATATTGATTTAGCTTCGGCTTAGTATTTTGACTCTAAAACCCTTAAAAACAGGCGTATATAGTGACCTGAAATTTCAGTATGTTGTAGCTTATAGTTAGTTAGCCCAACAGCCCAATAGCCCAACAGCCGAATAGCCCAATAGCCCAACAGCCCAATAGCCCAATAGCCCAACAGCCCAACAATAGCCCAATAGCCCAACAGCCCAATAGCCCAACAGCCCAACAGCCCAATAGCCCAATAGCCCAACAGCCCAATAGCCCAACAAGAAACAGCAAGAAGAGAAAGAAGCCTCCAGTTTATCCTAAATCCGTATATTTTAAACATGATTTCCCATAATTTTACGCATTTTTTACATTTTTTTCATAACTGACACTTTTATTTTATTATTTTAAGCTTATTTCTTGTCAGGTGGAAAATGTCGAATTTTTATTATTAAATCTCGATTTCAAAGAGTTGGAAATGGAAGATGCATTACCTAAAACACCAAAAAGTTTCCCTAATAATTGTCCAATTACCCAACTTTAAGGCGTGATTTGCCCACAAGTGGAAGCCCTGGAATTATTGCGCCAGGTGGCTCAACAGTCTGCCCACAACGGACAAGAACAAACCTGTATGAATTTTTAGTGGACTTCAAGTTAGCCGAGGAGGCAGGGTTGCCATGTTTGTCCTTTTAAGGACAGTCTGTCCTTTTTTGAGCCTGTTTGTCCTTAAGTTTCTTTGAAAAAAAGGACAGTCAAAATCTGTCCTTTTTTGTCCTTTTTTTCAGCAGAATTTATTTATTTTTTCATTGTGAACCACGGATCCTGTCAAACCTTCAAACATGCAGTCAACAAATTTGTTTCTGCAGCTTCCTATCTTTTCTTATTGTTTTATAAGTAACCGGCAACTCTTGAAAAAAGCGCGGATCCTGTCAAACCTTCAAACATGCAGTCAACAAATTTGTTTCTGCAGCTTCCTATCTTTTCTTATTGTTTTATAAGTAACCGGCAACTCTTGAAAAAAGCGCTCCGCCGCTGTCTGCAACCTAAGTGCAGAGAGGAAACAAGCAATCCAGCAACGCTGCCGTGACTTCATGTATGAGGCAGTAAAACAAATTGACAAAAGAATTGACAATACAACCATGAAGATGAACTACATAAAATATCTTAGTCCAGAGAAGTGTCTCAGCCAGGTTAGGCCAAAATTTACTGATCTCCCTTTAGAAAAACTGGCAAGAGCAGAGAAATTTGATGTTCATAAAGTTGCAAACCATATGAACGTATAGCTGTGAAAACTGATAAGGAAATTAGTGGATGCTAATGTCAACCGCTAACCGCTACCTTTTTTTATATTGATTTAGCTTCGGCTTAGTATTTTGACTCTAAAACCCTTAAAAACAGGCGTATATAGTGACCTGAAATTTCAGTATGTTGTAGCTTATAGTTAGTTAGCCCAACAGCCCAATAGCCCAACAGCCGAATAGCCCAATTGGGGAGCAGAGTTTCCTAGCTCAGAAATACCAACAGATCCAGTTAGTTTTTGGACACATGTTCTAAATTATGAGAATGCAATTGGAGAGAAGTGTTACCAAGAACTTGCAATTATTGCACTGAACTCATATTGCATTCCTTTAAGTACAGCCTTTGTTGAAAGGGTATTCTCACACGTCACTAATGTAAAAACTAAGGCCAGAAACAGATTAAGCACTAGTTCTCTCGAATCTATTTTAAGAGTTCGGACGCACTTACACAGCAAAGATCGAAGTCTGCTGTCGTAACTTCAAAGTCACAGAGAAAATGCAAGCACTTTTCACAAGCCAGATGTACCGCAGCACAGAGAAGGCAGCAGGTGGAACAGGACAGGTAGACGAACAGGCTGCAAGTACCTCAGTAGCTTCAGATGAAGGAGATTCCTTTGAAGAAATTCTCACGATTGAATATTAAAATAAAGGTATGTAGAAGTTCATAGGTGTACTAGCTACTTACGCCTTAATGTTGATAAATTTCATACACCCCTGCAGGCTCTCTCTCTCTCTCTCTCTCTCTCTCTCTCTCTCTCTTATATATATATATATATATATATATATATATATATATATATATATATATATATATATATATATATATATATATATATATATATATATATATATATATATATATATATATATATATATATATATATATATACACTTTGTTTTGCTGTCCTTTTTGGAAGCAAATGTCCTTTGAAGCATGTCTGTCCTTTTTTCATGTGCAGTGTCTGGCAACCCTGCGAGGAGGAACTACACTTCAGTGGACCGCCAGCACTCCTCGGGCGAGCAGCCGGGGGGTCCTTCTGCTGCGGCGTGGTTGACCCGCCTGGTCATCCTCGCTTAGGGCCCCACCGCGGCAGTCAAGTCGATCGGTCGGCTGCTCGCCCGTGCACCGCTACAGTGTCTGCTGGGCGCCTGCCCAGAGAGCCCGTGCCTCCGTCGCTGCTCGCCGGCTGTTACCCGTGGCTGTGGCGGCGGCGGAGGCGTCCCATCGAGCTTGCATTGCTCGCCCATACGAGCGGGCTGCTCCTGAGCCAGAGCTCGGAGGGCCCGTTCCTCCGTCGCTGCCCCCCGGCTTGTACCCGTGGCTGAGGCGGCGACGGAAGGGTTCCCCCGCCCGCCGCACGCCCGCGGCGGGTTCCCCACTGCGACGGGCCGTCCACTGTGACAACGGCCCGTTCCCCTTTAGGGGGTAAACCTTCAACAACAACAACAACAACTACACTTAGCGAAGCTAATTGGCCCGCTAACTCTTTCCAAAGTTAGCGAAAACGCTAATCAGCTAACGAAAAAGTTAGCTTCGCTAATTAGCAGTTAGCGGATTAGCGGAACCGTGCCCACCACTGATTCTGGACCAATTTACTATCCATTCCAGACCCTATGACATACCGTTTTTCGCAAATATCTTTCAAACGAAGACTCGGATCAGCATGGGGCTTTGGCACAGATTGTTTCACACACTCCGCTAATTTTTGACGCTATTGTGCATTGCCAGATGCGATTATTTATGGCGTTTACTCTTGACTGTGATGGCAAAACCTGCGTGAGACACATTCGAACAGGTGAGGCGTGACGTATTTGTGACGTGTATCCACCACCTACCTCCACCCCTGGTTTCGCCAACTCCCATCCCTCCCTTTCCCTCCCTCCTACCCTCCTCCTTCTCCCCCGCCCTCTCTCTCTCTCCTAGTTCTTAATAGGGCAAACTCAACAAAATCTCGCTCTAATGGCGGTGCCTAACACGCTGAATTATGAGAGTAACATCAGACGAAAATTCTACTCCTCTCGTATTCTCCCTCCTTCTCCCTCCCCCTCCTCCTTCTCTCTCTCTCTCCCTTCAGCGTTCATCGTTTACGTAGGAGGAGGAAAGGAGGAGGAGGCGATAAAAAGAGGGGAGGGGGGGCAGGAAAAAGGAGAGGGCAGAAATCGGTGGGGACAGAAGTTATCCTGGGGAAATCGTAAAAGAAGGAATCAAATGCGTTATATTATTTCGTTTCAAGGACGCGAGGGTTTGGAATTCGGCGTGTAATAGAGAAGTGTTAGGAGGGAGGAGGAAGAGGATTGAGGAGGAGGAAGAGGAGAAGAGGAGGAAAAGGACGAGGAGGAGGAAGAGGATCGAAGGAGGAGGAGGAGGTAAAGAGGAAGGATGAGAAGGACAGAAGGGGATGAAAGGAAGATAAAAGTAAAGGAGGAGTGGAGGAGGAGGAGGAGGAGGAGAAAGAGGAGGAAGAGGACAAGGACGTGAGGGAGGAGTGGGAGAAGGAGGAGGTAAGAGGAAGGGTGAAGATAAAAACAAGAGAGAGAAAGTGATGAAGAGAGAGAGATAGAGAAATAAAGAGAGAGAATCCTAGAGAGAATGAATGACGGAGAGAGAGAGAGAGAGAGAGAGAGGTTGAATTTCACTGGTCGGAAACTCATTTCTCTTCCTTTCTTTTCCATTTGCCATTTCCTCCTTTTTGCTTTTTTTCCCTTTTCTTTCGTCAATTTCCTCCTTGTCCTTTTCTTATCCCATTTCTTTTCTTTACTTTCGTTTTCTCTCCATTTTTTTATTCTTTGCCTCTTTTTTCAATTCTTTCTCTCCAAGTTTTCTTTGCCCTTTTCTCTCTTTCCTTTCCTTCTTTTTTACTCTATATTTCTCCCTCGCCTATTGCATGTTTCTCTATCTTTCACGCTCTCGTTTATTCTTTCGTTTTTTCTTTTCATCTGTTTTCATTCCCTTTCCATCTTACTTGTTTATTCTCTCCTCCTTTATTTTCCTTTTTTCTCTTCTCTTCTCCCTGCCTTCGTTTCTGTCTCCTCCGCCTCCATCTCCTCCTCCTCCTCCTCCATTCGCTCCCCATTTTATTTGTTTATTCTCTCCTCTCCTTTATTTTCCTTTTTTCTCTTCTCTTTCTTCTCCCTGCCTTCGTTTCTGTCTCCTCCGCCTCCATCTCCTCCTCCTCCTCCTCCATTCGCTCCCCATTTTACTTGTTTATTCTCTCTTCTCCTTTACTCTCCTTTTTTCTCTTCTCCTCTGTCGTCCTTCCTCCCTGCCTTTCGTTTCTATCTCCTCCTCCGCCTTCTTTTCCATCACTACAATTTGTCTTCCCTGTCTCCTCTTTCCTCCCATTCTCTCTTATTCTCATTTTCCTCTCGTTTCTTCCTGTCTCCTCTTCACTCGTTCCATTTTTTCTTCTCCACTTCCTCTTCCTTTACATTTACTCAACTCCCTGTCACTTCTGCCTCTCGCCAAACACTCTCTCTCTCTTCTCTCCTCTCTTCTTTTTTCTCTTCTCTTTATTCTCCTTTATATCCGATTGTTGTTTCTTCTCCTTTTTTCCGTTTCATTCATATTTATCCTTATTCGGCTATTCTCCTCCATTCTCCTTCCATCCCGCTTCTTTCTTCTTTCTTCCTCCTCCTCCTTCTTTTCTACCTCCTCATCTTCATTTTTCTCTTCTCCTCCTCATCTTCATTCTTCTCTTCTCCTCCTCATCTTCATTCTTCTCTTCTCCTCCTCATCTTCATTCTTCTCTTCTCCTCCTCATCTTCATTCTTCTCTTCTCCTCCTCATCTTCATTCTTCTCTTCTCCTCCTCATTTTTCTTTTTCTCTACCAGCCTCCTCCTCCTCCACCTCTTCCTCCTCCTCCTCCTCCTCCTCCTCCTCATCTTCATTCTTTTCTTCTCTACCTCATTTTTCTTCTTCTTTCCCAGTGTCCTCCTCCTCCTCCTCCTCCTCCTCCTCCTCCTCGTCCTCCTCCTCCACCTCCACCTCCACCTCCTCCTCCTCCTCCTCCTACGTGGGCCCCGACGAAAACAACAAAAACATAAAGAAAATAGGAATTGAGTTCTCCGCACGCTCTGACCTTTCTTTAAAACTTTCTCTTAAGCAGTGGTCGAAGAAGTAGTAGTAGTAGTAGTAATAGTAGTAGTAGTAGTAGTAGTAGTAGCAGTGTTAGTTGTAGGCGTTTTATTGTAGTTTACGTTATTATTATTATTATTATTATTATTATTATTATTATTATTATTATTATTATTATTATTATTATTATTATTATTATTATTATTATTATTATTATTATTATTATTATTATTATTACGCCTCGTTCTCCTACTCTTACATATCTTCAAATCCTCACACTTCTCCTTTTCCACCATCTCCTCCTCCTCCTCTTCTTCCTTCTGCTGCTTCTCCTCCTCCTCCTCCTCCTCCTCCTCCTCATCGTCCTTCGCATCCTCTCCCCCTCACATTCTCGTCGCACGAAGCCAAACACTTCTTCTTCAATCGAGTTGTTAATGTTTGGAACTCTCTACCCTGTGATGTCGTTGATAGTACAACAGTTACGGCCTTCAAGAATAGATTAGACAAGTATTTTAAATCCAACCAGCAACTGAGATATTACTCATTGTCGTAATAACGTTAAGTTCTTTCGAATACTGGTGTCCTTGTCCGTTTTTATCGCCCGGTTAGTGGTAGCAGTAATGGTAGTTCTTTCCTCTTTCTTACATAATTTCCATGCAGTTTTTCCATGCTGCGTGGTTCTTTTTCCTTTCATGCCAGCTTTGGCTGAAGGGATGGAGCCTTGCCTTGCTGTCCTTCATCTTCCACCTTTGATTAGATAGTTAGTGTAGCTTGTCACAAACAGCCTCGAAGGACCATCAGGTCTGCTGTTGTTTGTTTTTACTTTGTGTTGTGTTCCTTCCCCTCCTCCTCCTTCTCTTTCTCCAAAAGACAATGTATATTTTTGAGTTGATGGCCTTCGCATTAGTTACTTCTGCAGGAGGGTTCCAACAGTGGCAAAGAACTTGTGTTCCTTTGTGTTCCTCCTCCTCCTCCTCCTCCTCCTATTTCCTCCTCCTCCTCCTACTCCTCTTCTCATCCCTGGAAGCTATGATAAAAAGGCCAAATGGAAAATATTCGCAGTTTCGACATGGCGAAGTTTGTGTGCTTGTGAAATTAAGAGGAAAAGATGCCGAAGCTATTTTCCTTGTGGCGCCTCTGTGTGTGTGTGTGTGTGTGTGTGTGTGTGTGTGTGTGTGTGTGTGTACCCAAGTCGTTCCCTTTCAGCCTCGTCTATCTGTCTCTATCTATATCTGTCAGTCTATTTGTCTGTCTGTCTGTGTGTCTTTCTCTCTGCCTATCTGTTTGATACTCTCTCTTTCTGTCTGTATATCTGTTTGTCTGTTTGTCATTTTGTTAGTATAAATCTGTTTCTGTCTTTGTTAATTAAAAATGACTGCCTAATTATTTCTTTATTTCTGTCTGTTTGTCTTTGTCCTTCTGTCTGTTTCTTTTTTTTTTTTTGTCTGTCCACCAAAATTTGTCAGTCTGTTTTATTTTTTCTGCCTGTTTGTTCATCTATCTGTCTTTGTGTCTACCTCTGTGTTTGTGTATCTTTGTGTTTATGGAGATGTACTCAGTTTGTCTTTTATTTCTTCATTCTGTCTTCCTATCTCTGTTTTTCGGTCCATCTGTCTCTGTCCGTGTCTTCCTGTCGGTCTGTTTGTCTGTGTTTGTCTCTCGTACGGTTTATGGACGTCGGTATTTACACATGAATAGGTCTTTTTTTTCTTCTTATTTTTATCCATCTTCCTCCTCCGCCTCCGCCTCCTCCTCCCACTCCTCCTCCTTCCTTTCCTCCTCTCTCTTCGCTTCCTCCTCCTCCTCTTCCTCTTCTTCCTCTTCCTGAGATAAGCAGCGTGGTTCGTGGAAAGACATTTTTTCACATATCTTCGTTTATCCAAAGCTTATCGTTCAAAGGGAGGAAGAAGAGGAGGGGGAGGAGGAGGAGGGAGGAGGAAAAAGGAATAGTTATAATACGGAGAATGACATGGAGAAAGGGAGGAAAGAAGATTAGAAAGAGGGATAGAGAGGAATGAGGAGGAAGAGAAAGAAAAAGAAAGGGAGAAGGACGAAGGGACGAGGAGGAGGAGGAGGAGGAGGAGAAGAAAAGAGGAAAGAAAAGAGAGGAAGAGAAGGGAAGATAGTGTTTGATGTTTTGCATTGATTATATTAGAGGAACGCACGCATAGGCAGAGAGAGAGAGAGAGAGAGAGAGAGAGAGAGAGAGAGAGAGAGAGAGAGAGAGAGAGAGAGAGAGAGAGAGAGAGAGTCGGAGTTAATAAAAGATAAATGTCACTTGTTTTTGGACTCCACCCAGCTCCCCTCCTTTCTTTCCCTCCCTTCTCTCTCTCTCTCTCTCTCTCTCTCTCTCTCTCTCTCTCTCTCATCTCGCTCAAGCCTTCGCTCGGTATCGGAGTGATGTGAGGCATATAGATTTTCTTTTTATCTTCTTTCTCCTCGTTTCTACATCGGTTTAAAGAGCGGAGGAGAGAGAGAGAGACGAGTTAAGCAAAGTTTACAGAGTTTATGTATATATAGGAACGAGACGTATGGATTTCCTCAACTTTTTTCGCTCAAACGTTCTCTCTCTCTCTCTCTCTCTCTCTCTCTCTCTCTCTCTCTCTCTCTCTCTCTCTATTTCAACCCTTTGCCCAAACGTCTCATTTAAAGGTTTCTGTCGAAGTGGCACTGAAACGTTCTGACACAAACGTTCTCTGTGTTGTGTCTGTGTGTGTGTGTG
>NC_066521.1:691643-699143 GCF_024679095.1 Eriocheir sinensis | reverse complement strand
ATAGGTAAATATTAAGATGTTAATAGGTGAATATGTATTGGTTTCTAGTAAATTGTTACCCTCTAAATCAATAAACAAGCAAGAAAATGATTAATCTAGATACGAATGAATGAAAGATTGGACAAATTGGTATGTTTCTTAACGGATAGGTAAAAGATAAAGATGCTGATAGTTGAATGTACATTATTTTCTTGATGGATAGGTCTAGTAAAATGTTACGCTGGAAATACAATAAAAAAAAACAAGAAAAGGATGAATAAGATGCTGATTCATGAAGGAGAGGACAAATTAGTATGTTTCTTAACGGATAGGTAAAATATTAAGATGCAGATAGTTGAATGTATATTATTTTCTTGATGGACAGGTCTAGTAAAATGTTATGCTGAAAATACAATAAAAACATGAAAAAAAAAATGAATATAGATACTGATTCATGAAGGAGAGGACAAATTAGTATGTTCCTTCATAGACAGGTAAATATTAAGATGTTGATAGGTGAATATGTATTGCTTTCTTGCTTGACAGATCTAGTAAAATGTTGCGTTGGAAGTAAAAGAGGAAAGTAGGAAAAGGATGAATACAGATACGAGTGAATGGTTAAGTGGGTAAATTAGTGAGTTTCTTCATAGAGGTAAAATATTAGTATGTGATAGATGAATATATATTGTTTTCGTGATTAATGGGTCTCGTAAAATGTTGCTCCGGAAGTAAAAAAGAAAAGAAAAAAGGAAAGGATGGATGAAGAAATATATAACCTGATAGCTGCAGGGATCATGTTTCTTAAAGGTCCCTCTTAGCGAGAAAAAAAAAAAAAATCATCACTCACGCAAACCATTTCATAATACGTATCAACGCATTTGTGATCAGTTTATACATTATCTATTTTCGGGGGTTTATATCATGGCAAAAATGTGGCCCGTCGCTGGTACACGGTAAAGCCACAAATTTTGCCCGTCGCTGCTACCGGGATAAATGAATGAAGAGGCGAATAAAATTGTTTCTTCATAAATAGATGCAACACATAGGCAGGTATTATAAGACACTTCAGCTTCTCACATCGGCTATTTCTAAGGGTCAAAGAGGGGTCAGTCTGGTTCTAATGAGTGTTTCTTTAAGTCCACGGTATAGAGGAAGGGTCACACTACCACCAGGGTCATAAGACTGCTCCTGGAAATGCCCACAACACCTATGAAAGCCTTGTCAAATACGAAATGTTTGGTGCTTTGACCCACAGCTACAATATACAAATACAATACAATAGATACAATGGATATATACAAAGACGTTGCACAAGAAATGAACGAAGTAAATGTACAAAGGGCGTATCGAGGTGAAAAACACATTAATAACACTGAGCATACACCGTGAGGCGGAACTAACGAGAAATTAAAACGCTAAGAAGATAACACACACCGGAAATAACAAGGAAAGTCTCATTAAAAGATCAAAGACTCAGGAACACGATCACAAAACTACATGCTAACACTAAGACAAAGAAAGAGAAAAAAAATGAAGACAAAGAAGATGGAGACAAAGGACAGATGAACTTTTTTTTTTAGCGGGCTTCTCTTCGTTTGTGTTTTTGTCCCTTGAGCTGCTTTCTTCACCGTAACAACAAAAAGGAAAAGTGGATAATGAAGACAACAAATACGAGAAAATGACGCTACGGAGGAAAGGAGGAGATATGAACATTCGTGTACTAAGCTAAGAAAAGACAGCAGAAGGACCACGCGAAGACAAGAAAAGAAACAAAATAAGTGAACAACAAAAGTCAAGATAGACACAAAGAGAAAGAGAAAGAGAATACACAGCTCGATACAGAAAACTATAAACCGGTCAAAATAGTGATGGAGAGAAAAAAGAGAAATCATCAAATGGGAATATGAATAAAACAACAGAAGCGAAAAAATATATTATTGCAAAGAAAGAGAAAAAATATTAACATAAAAAACTAAGAATTACCAAAATCATGACAAAAAAGAAAATTTGAAAAGAAAATCAGAAAAACAAAACAAAAAATCGACTGACAGTTAGAAAAAGATAAAGAAAAAATAAATAACTAAAAAGATATGAAAATAGGGATATTAAGAGAGAGCAGCAACCGGAGAAACAGAAAACCTAACAAAACAATTCAAGAAACCTGAGTGAATAAAGAGAGAAATTGAATTAAAAAAACGTTACGCATGCTAGAAAAAAGGTTCTAGGGTGACCAAGGGGTATTTGCATTTACTACTTCTGAGGGAAGATTGTTCCAGTGGCGGATGACTTGTTTTGAGAAGAAACTCCTGCCAAAGTCTGTTCTTCATCGCCTCGCTTGAATGGATAAATCGTTATTTCTAGTCGTTGAGTTGGTTTGTAGTTCAAAGAAATTGGAATGGTCGACGTTATTGAATCTTTTCTGGTACTTAAACACTCGTATTCCTTCGTAGACGTCTTTTCTCCAGTGTCGAGAGATTGAGTCGCTTGATCGTTCCTCGTACGGTCGATCCCTTAAGGCTGGAATAATTTTCGTAGCGCGTCGTTGAACCCTTTCCATTACTTCAATGTCCTTCCTGTAATTAGGAGACCAGAACTATCCTGCATATTCGAGGCGCGGTTTTACCATTGAATTATACAAGGATAACATGACTTATGACTTTTTACACTCGAAGAAGAAGAAGAAGAAGGAAGAACATTAATAAAGACTGCACCAGAAAACAGAAGAAAGCGAATCGACAAAATAAAATAAAGAAAGACTAAAGGTAAAAATGAATAAGAGCATTAACAAAAACGCTAAAAAAATAATAAAAAATGGTCAAAAAAAGCTTCAAAGGATAACCAGAAAAGAGAACAAAATGAACCAAGACACATAATGGAATAAAGAAAGGGAGGAAGGAAATACAATGGCATAAAAAGAGAAAAAAACAATGAGATAAAGGAAGAGAGAAAGAAACACAAGGAAATAGAGGAAGAAAAGAAAGCATTAGAGAATATTTACCACGTCACGCAGCAGCAGACCAAAACGTGAAGGGAATGACACGCGAACAAAAGTATGAAGGAAAAAATGGGAAAATATTAAGGTTAACTAAGAGAGAATGGAGTTACCAAAGACAAACGCCAGATCTTTTAAACGTCGTAATAGTCGTCACGAACAGTAATGTGGCTGATTTGTCTTACTTTGCTCGTTATTCAAGGCGTGGTTATTGGTTTTGTTGATTTTTTATATAACTTTTTTTTCTTTTACAGTTAAGGAAGCAGCTCAAGGGTAAGACTAAATGAAAACAAAAAAATGCCCGATATGAAAACTAAAACGCCTTCTAAATACCAAAAAGCCCGCCATAAAAAAAAGCCTGCATAAAATTATAAAAAAGCTCACTAAATTTCGACTTGGGTTGTTATATCTCGATCTAACTCTGTGAAAACCCAACACTTCTAGCTTACCCCGTTTCAGAAAGGAAGCAGCTCAAGGGCAAAAATAAAGAAAAAAAGCATGAAATGAAAACTAAAACGCCTGCTAAATACCAAAATGCCCGCCATGAAAAGGAAGCCTGCATAAAACTCTAAAAAAAACTCGCTAAATTTTGATTGGGGTTGTAATATATCGATCTAACTCTGTGAAAACCCAACACTTCTAACTAACCCCGTCTCAGAAATGGAACTATAAACCCAAACTAGCCACACAGCTTAACAAATGCCAATACGACGTTTAAAGAATCTGCCGTAATATGCGTCTTATTGAATCACACCCACCCAGTGATGTGGAGACTCCCACGACCCGCGTCAGGTAGTGCAGCTTGGCCCACAGGCAGCCACACCGCACCTCCTCGTAGTTCATGCCGCCGCCTCGATCTGCCTGGTACTCCTCTTGCTGTTGTTGTTGTTGTTGTTGTTGTTGTTGTGATTGTTGTTGTTCCCCCCGTTCGTGTTCTAGTTCATGTTTTTGTTTTTCACTATCTTGCTTTTTGTCACGTTGTTTATTTTGCTTTTCTTCTCGTTCTTTTCTGCTTTGTCTTTGCCGCCTTGCTTTTGTGTTTTTTTTTTATCTTGTTTATTTTCTTGTTGTTTTGTCTTTTGTTCTTGTCTATTTTCTTTTTTTCTTTTCCTTATTTTTCTTGGTTTTCTTTTTCTTTTTCTTCTTCCTCTTCTTTTTCTTTTTCTTCTTCTTTCCCTTCTTGTTTTTTTAGTTCGATTGTTTTTACTCTTTTCTTTTCTCTAGATTATCGTCCTTTTCATGTTCTTCTTTAATCCCTCTTTCCTCTTTCTGTGTTTCTCTTAATCTTAATACCTCCCAATATTTTGCTTCCACTTCCTCATTCTCCTCCTGTTCCTCTTTCCTTTCCCCTAATCTTTTCAATCCTAATCTTTTTCAATTCCTCTGATTCCACTTTCTCTTCCTCTCTCTGCTCCTCTTTCCTCTTGCTGCTTTCTTATTTTACTACTCTCTTCCTCTTCCTCTTCCTCTTGCTTTTCCTTACGTCCAGTTATCTGTTTTCTTCATCTTCCTCCCTCTCCTTAATTTTTCTCTTATTTTTTCCTCTTTATTTTGACTCTTCCCTTCCTCCTTTCTCTCCTCTTGTCTTCTTTCTTCCTTTTCTTCTCTTTTTGGCTTCTTATTAGCCTTCCTTTTACTCCTCCTTCTCTTCCTCCGCCTCCTCCTCCTCCTTAATCTTCTTTCACTGCTCCCTCCTCCTCCTCCTCCTTCTCCTCCTCCTTAGTGTCCTTTTTTCGCTCCCTCCTCCTTTGCCTCCTTCCTTCTTCTCTTCTTCCCTCCTCCTCCCTCCTCCTCCTCCTCCCAAGGGTCCACAGGGATGAAAGGGCCGCCGGTTTACTGCTTCGTCTCAGTCAGTTTCGGAGCTTCATCTCACGTTTCAATCCCTGCTTCGTTCTTGCCCTGATTTGTCGACTCGTTTATTGCCCTTTTTTTTCTTCTTTTCGCCTCTTATTCTTCCTTCCTTTATTCGGTTTTATTTTTAGCTTTTTATTTCGTTCTATGTTGTTGTTGTTGTTGTTGGATTCCGTTGTTGGTTATGCTTTTCGTTTTTTTTATTTTCTTCTCCTTTATTCTCTTTTCTCTTGTCTTCTCTTTTCTTATCTCCTCTTTTCTTTTTATCTTTTTACGTCTTTCTATTTTTTTATTGATTTCTGTTGTTGGTTATTCTTTGTTCTTTTGTTTTTCTCTTCTCTTTGGTCTCTTCTTTTATTTTGTTTTGTGTCCTTCCCTCTCTTCTTCTCTTTCCTCTTCTTTTCTCCAATTCTCTTTTTCTAATTTTTTTTTGTTTTTTCTTCCTCTTTCCTTTGTGTTAGTTTCTGCTTCGCTTTCTTTCTTGCTTTTTTTCTTTTTTCTCACTTTTTATTGCTATTTTTTTATTCTAGTTCCATCATAAGTTTTCTCTCTTTCTCGTGCACTTTAATTTTCGCTGTTTTTTTTTCTTTTCTTTTTTTTTTTTGGTTTGTCTCCTTCGTTTCCTTCACTGATTTTCTCTTTCTCTGTCTCTTGGTTTCGCTTTGTTTCTTGTATTTACCTCTTTCTTTTTTCTTTTCGTTTTTCTCTTTTTGCTGTTTGGTATGTGTCCGCGTCTCTGTTCTTTTTTCTCTTGCTCCGTTTGTTTACCTGTCTGTCTGTCTGTCTGTCTGTTAGTTTCCTTTATGTTCCTCCTTCAACAGACAACTTCCCGTTTTCTTTCCCTCGCTCTGTTGGTAATTATCATCATCATCATCATTGTTTTTGTTGTTGTTGTTGTTATTTTTATATAAATCTTTTGGCGTTACAGATATTTAGGAAAGCTTTCGTTGCATTATAGGAGAGAGAGAGAGAGAGAGAGAGAGAGAGAAGGTGGGTGTGGATTCCTCATTAACTATGCGTCCTCATTGCCTCTCCAGCCTCTCCTCTCCCCCCTCCCTCTCTCTCTCTCTCTCTCTCTCTCTCTCTCTCTCTCTCTCTCTCTCTCTCTCTCTCTCTCTCTCTCTCTCTCTCTCTCTCTCTAAGTTAATTAAACACATCAACAAAAACTATATTTCCCTTGATAGCGAGAGCCAACTTTACCAGACGCTTCCTTCCCATTTTCCTCCTGCCTTCCTGTCCCTTTCATGTCTCTTCCTCTTCCCTATTTTTTTCTCTTCGCCCTTTCTTCCCTTTATTCACTGCTTCCTTTTCCCTGTTCCTACTTTCCTTTTCCCTGTTCCTACTTTCCTTTTCCCTGTTCCTTCTTTCCTTTTCCCTGTTCCTTCTTTCCTTTTCCCTGTTCCTTCTTTCCTTTTCCCTGTTCCTTCTTTCCTTTTCCCTGTTCCTTCTTTCCTTTTCCCTGTTCCTTCTTTCCTTTTCCCTGTTCCTTCTTTCCTTTTCCCTGTTCCTTCTTTCCTTTTCCCTGTTCCTTCTTTAACTTTTCCCTGTTCCTTCTTTCCTTTTCCCTGTTCCTTCTTTCCTTTTCCCTGTTCCTTCTTTCCTCTTCCCTGTTCCTTCTTTCCTTTTCCCTGTTCCTACTTTCCTTTTCCCTGTTCCTTCTTTCCTTTTCCCTGTTCCTTCTTTCCTTTTCCCTGTTCCTTCTTTCCTTTTCCCTGTTCCTTCTTTCCTTTTCCCTGTTCCTTCTTTCCCCTGTTCCTTCTTTCCTTTTCCTGTTCCTTCTTTCCTTTTCCTGTTCCTTCCCCCACTACTATCCTTTTCCCTGTTCCTTCTTTCCTTTTCCCTGTTCCTTCTTTCCTTTTCCCTGTTCCTTCTTTCCTTTTCCCTGTTCCTCCTTTCCTTTTCCCTGTTCCTTCTTTCCTTTTCCCTGTTCCTTCTTTCCTTTCCCCTGTTCCTTCTTTCCTTTTCTCTATTCCTTCTTTCTTTTCTCGTTTCCCTTTTTTTATTTCCCTCTTCCTCCTCCTTAGCCATTTTCCCTTTTTCTTTACGCCCTCTCCATTTTCCTTCCTCAATTCTCCTTTTCCTTCTTCTTCCATCGCTTCTCCTTCCCATCTTCCTCCTGCCTCTTCCTTATTTTTATCTTTCTTCGCCATTTCTCCTATTTATTCACTGCTTCCTTTCCCCTGTTTCTTCTTTCCTTTCCCGTTTCCCTTTTTCTTAGTCTCCCTCTTCCTCCTCCTTAGCCATTTTCCCTTTTCCTTAACGCCCTCTCCATTTTCCTCCCTCAATCCCCCTTTTTCCTCTTTTATTCTTCCGTCTTTTCTCTTTCCTTTTCTTCCCCGTCCTTTCCCTTTTTCCTTTCATCTATTCCTTGCTTTCTTCCATTTCTCTTTTCCTCTTCCGTTTTTCTCGTTTCCTTCTCTCTCATTTACTCTTCCCCTCCCTTTCCATTCCTTCTCTTCCTTTATTATCCTAGCTCCCACGTTTTCCTATCTCGCTCTTTTGTTTTGATTTTTTTTCTATTTTCCTAACCAGTGTTTTACATATACTTTTTTTCTTCTTCATTCTTTACTTCTATCTCTCTTTCCTTCACTCTTTCCTTCCTTCCTTTTTATCTTCTTCCCTCTTCCATTCTATTTCTCTCTCTCTCTCTCTCTCTCTCTCTCTCTCTCTCTCTCTCT
>NC_066521.1:681643-686643 GCF_024679095.1 Eriocheir sinensis | reverse complement strand
TTTCCCGTTTGTTTTAGAGTTTTGCCGTTTCTTTTTTCTGCAATCAATTCCTCTCGCTTAATATCACTACATTCCAGTCTTTTAATTTTCCTTTTCACTCTTTCGTTTCATCTTCTCGTTCGTGTGTCCCTCTCCTCTCCCTTTCATTCGATTCACTGCCTTTCTCCTCTATTTCATGTCTCTTGTCTCGCATGCTCCGTCCTGCAATTCGTATCATCCCCTGCGTCTCTCTCTCCAACGTATTTACTGACTTTTCTCAACTATCTCTTGCAATTCTTCCTACACAAACTTTTTTATATCTTTCTCCTCCTCCTCTTCCTCCTCCTCCTAATCCTCCTCCTCCTCTTAATCCTCCTCCTCCTCCTCCTCCTTCGCCTACGCCTACTACTCTTCGTCGTCATATTTTCCATGTTTATTATTTTCATATCAACATAAATTTTTCGTTGTCATGTGATAATGATGCAAGTTTGGAAGTGTATGAGGCAAGGAGGAGGAAGAAGGGCAGATGAAGGGGAGGAGGAGGAGGAGGAGGAGGAGGAGGAGGAAAAGAAAAAGGAGCAGAAAATTTATAAGGAGTAGGAGGTGGAGAAAGAGTGAATTTCGTGTAAATGTCGATGTGTAAATGACAAATAAAAGGATACAAAGAAAACGAGAAAACCGGAGGTGAAGTAAGAGCATTGAGATGAGCAGGAGATGGAGAAAGAGATGGAGGCTGTGGAGGAAAAGGAGAAGGTGGAGGAGACGAGAAGAGGATGAGAAGAAGGAACTGGAGTAGGAAGAGAAGAAGTAAACATTTAAACATGAAAGAAGCAACAGAAAGCATATTGGACAGTGTCGTCGGCTGCCTGTTGTGTTTGTGTGTTTTTTAGCAGTTGCAGATATCAGTTTCTTTTTGTTATTTACGCAAGTGGAACCTTTTTTCTGAGTTGTATTTGTTCAATTATATCTCACTTACTTTCGCTATATTGCAGTCTAATAATTCACTACGTCTGTTTTTACCATTCTTTATCTTTCCTACACACTTACTCTTTTTATTTATCTATCTGTCTCTCTTACTCTGTTTATTTTATAGATTTGCTGCTGTTGTTTTTTCCTCCAATCAATTTTTCTCGCTTGATGGCAGAAAGCGTACCTCTGCCCTATAATAGTCCTAGTTTTTTGTTTTGTTAATCCGGTAGCTGCGGGGATCATGGTTCTTAATTAAAGGCCCCTCTAAGCGAATTAATAAGCAGAAAATATCATCACCACACGGAAACCATTTCATAATATATATCAATGCATTTTGTGATCAGTTTATGCATCATCTATTTTTGGGGACTTTATCTTGACAAAAAATTTGGCCCGTCGCTGCTACCAGGGTTATTGGGTTTCAAGTCCGGCTTCTCTCCTGTAGTATATTACACTATGTTCGGTAATGGCTGACACACCGTCTTTTACAATTATGCATAAATGGTAATGGGTTTGACGTCCAGTTTCTCTAATTTATACAAACTCTAAAGTCGGTAATGTCTGCCACGTCCGGTCTCTTCCACAACATAAACAACTAGATTCGGTAACAACATGGCTATCCTTCCAGTTACTTCACTTTAACATCTCTCGTAAATGATGCAGCAGACTCACTGTACCATAAAACCGTAAGTTCAGTAATGGTTCTCACGTCCTGCTTCTCTTCTATAGTCTAACATAGGCACTAAATTTCTTAAAGGCTATCGTACATTCGGTTTCTCTACTGCAAAATAAGCACTAAATCGTCACCTTTAAGTATTATGCAGCGCGCGTTCATGTACAGGACAGAAAAGTTACTCAGGTTCTGAACTATTCATGATACTGCATCGGCTCGTGTGCTGAATGTGTTGTCAGAGTTCTTCCAACCACCTCACCTCAACAGTGTGATACAACCTTACTCCACAGTCCGACATTACAGTGCCTTTATAACCAACCAAACCAAACTACATAATTATATACAAACCATAACGGTCAGGTTTTCCACGGCAGGCATCAGATTTTAAATGATTTCTTGCATAGTTGGCTCCAAAGCTTTTACCTTCTACTTGAACGCCAAACAACATACAAAACATTTCAGTGTCTTGTGTTTGGCTTAAGAGATTGCCTGTATCGTTTTTCTCATATTTATTATCTCCTTTATGAGCGCCTTTACACTATACAGGAAATTTTCTTTAGTGTTTTTGTGTTTACTTTAAGAGAGATTTCATGTAACAGTGTTCTCATATTTCTTACCTCCTCCTATGAGCGCCAAACACTATACAAGACATTTTTCGTAGTGTTTTGTGTTTACTTAAGAGATTTGCATGTACAGTGTTCTCATATTTCCTACTTCCTCTATGAGCGCCAAACACTATAAGACAATTTTCGTAGTGTTTTGTGCTTTCATTTAAGAGATTTCATGTATAGTGTTCTCACATTTCCCAATTTTATGAGCGCCAAATTATACAGGAAATTTCGTAGTGTTTTGTGTTTACTAAGAGATTTCATGTACAGTGTTCTCATATTTCCACTTCCTTATGAGCACCAAACACTATACAGGAAATTTTCGTGTTTGTGTTTACTTAAGAGATTTCATGCAGCGTTCTCATATTTCCTCCTACCTCCTTTATGAGCCAAACACTATACAAGACATTTTCAGTGTTTTTAGGTTTATTTAAGAGATTTCATGTTCAGTGTTCTCATATTGTTTAGTTCTCACAGTAAACAGTACGCAACTGATGTTCATAGGTCCATATTTTGGAAACGTATTGACTCTGAGCCCCATTGCGACTATTTTCAGGACTATAGAAGATTAACTGCTTTTCATGAATGGGTTTTCCGTTCATAATTCAGTGTTCTCATATTCTTAGTTCCTTACGCCAAACACTACGCAACTGATGTTCATAGGTCCATATTTTTAAACGCTGACTCTGAGCTCCCCATTGCGACTATTTTTCAGGACCACAGAGAAGATTAACTGGTTTCTGATGGATGAGTTTTCCAGGGATGTAGATGAGGTAAAACTATCACTAGAATCGTCATTAAAACAGTCCATGAAAAGCCCAGCAACATTACGAGAGGCTTTGAACAGGCAAACTGAGGAGCCGATGTATAAAAAAATACGGGCGACAGTGTTTTTGTGTTTACCTAAGAAATTTCTGTATAGTTTCACCTAATATCGCTCCATAAGTAGAACGCCAAACACCAGGCTACTAAATGTCTACAGATGTTTAGTGTCACTGGTCGCTTAGGAACCCGTTGTGTCAAACCGTGGAACTCGCCCTTCACAGTATGGCTGGTCAAGGTCTGTATGTACTTCTGCCCTGCACGCAAGGCTTTTGTTTTCTGTGCGTGTCTGTGTAGCTGACAACCGCCTGTTCACCATCCTCCTGAGACGCGCTGAGCCACCTCCTCCATTAGTGGTGCTTCGTCACGGAACAAACATGAACGAGGGGAAAGAGGAGAAGGAGGAGAAGGAGTATGAGAAGAATGAGGGTTGTGTGGGAAGGATGGGAAAGAAGAGGAGGAGGAGCAGAGGAAGGAAGAGAGGAAGTAGGCAGAAGGATAAGGTTGTGTGGAAAAGATTAAGAGAGAGGAAGAGAGGAGGAGCAGAGGGACGAAGATAGAAGAGCATGAGATGAGGGTTGTGTGGAAGTGATTGGAAAAGAGGAAGAGGAGGAGGAGCACAGGGAGGAAGAGGAGGAAGAGTATGAGAAGGATGAGGGTTAGTGGAAGTGATTGGGAAAGAGGAAGAGGAGGAGGAGCAGAGGAAGTTGAAGAGGAGGAAGAGCATGAAAAGGATGAGGGCTGGGGGAAGCAAGAGGAAAGAGGGAAAAGGAGAGAGAGAAAAGGAGGATGGAAAAGTATATAAAGGACGAAAATTTTCAGATGTGTGAATGAAAGAGGAAGAGGAGAAAAAGGAGAAGAGAAGGAGAAGGAGAGAGGAGGAGAAGAGAAGAGGAGCAGGCATTCCTGCAAACTTATGTTTGAGTGGCAAGACTAATTGGTCATTTACCCTCCTTCCCCCCCCCCCCCTCTCTCTCTCTCTCTCTCTCTCGCTCTCTCTCTCTCTCTCTCCTACTCTCTCTCTCTCTCTCTCTCTCTCTCTCTCTCTCTCTCTCTCTCTCTCTCTCTCTCTCTCTCTCTCTCTCTCTCTCTCTCTCTCTCTCTCTCTCTCTCTCTCTCTCTCTCTCTCTCTCTCTCTCTCTCTCTCTCTCTCTCTCTCTCTCTCTCTCTCTCTCTCTCTCTCTCCGTAGTAATAGGTAAGAATGACCAAACTGCACTAAGCTTGCCTCGCCGTGACGTCGAAGCCGCCATCTTGAAACCCTCATAGACCTCTTACAGACTGATAGAGTAATCTACGTAATAATGATAAAAATAATAACAATGAATGTAATAATGATGATGATGATGATGATGGTTATGGTCAGTTCTTTTTCTTCACTTATTTTCTTTTGTTTATTTTTTGTTTTGTAGTTTTTCTTTTCTTCCTCAACCATTTTTTTTGCTCTTTCGATTTTATATTTTTTACTTTTATTATTACTTTTTTTTTTTTTTTATACAAAGTTGCTAATTCACGAAAAAAACTGCATCCCACACTTGACACATTAAAAAAGCTCTTCAATCTCTCTCTCTCTCTCTCTCTCTCTCTCTCTCTCTCTCTCTCTCTCTCTCTCTCTCTCTCTCTCTCTCTCACTCTCTCTCTCTCTCTCTCTCTCTCTCTCTCTCTCTCTCTCTCTCTCTCCTCTCTCTCTCTCTCTCTCTCTCTCTCTCTCTCTCTCTCTCTCTCCTCTCTCTCTCTCTCTCTCTCTCTCTCTCTCTCTCTCTCTCTCTCTCTCTCTCTCTCTCTCTCTAATGTAAACATTAATACGGCACGTCGGACATAACAGGAATTTTTTTTCACTTAATATGTATTCATTATTATTCATCGTTTCTCTCTCTCTCTCTCTCTCTCTCTCTCTCTCTCTCTCTCCTCTCTCTCTCTCTCTCTCTCTTTCTCTCTCTCTCTCTCTCTC
>NC_066521.1:680502-681543 GCF_024679095.1 Eriocheir sinensis | reverse complement strand
TAAAAAGTGTGTTATGGGCCTTTAAAAGCATTTTTTTATTATATAATTATAGAGTTTTTAATCTACCGATACCGAATCTATACCGATCGGTAGATTTCTGAAAAATCTACCGATCTACCGATACCGATTGGACGCGGCTCGCTACCGACTACCGATACCGGTGGTAGATTTTTTCTTCAGAATCCCAGCTCTGTGAATCAGACATCCAATACCACTACCACCATCCTCGCTGTTTCTAAAACGACACTCTGTACGAGTTGTATTTATATGTACAGAGTGTCGTTGAGTGTCGAAGATGGTGGTAGTGTATGTCTGATTCAGCCTTCCAGCAACTCTTAATGTATTACAAAGCTTTGTGAGAGTGTACAGGGCTACGCTTACTGGTCTGAACATGCGCAGTTCACGAGAGACCAGTGTTTGTAAATAAAAGCGCCAGCTTTTGAGGATGGGACACCAAATAACACAACACCGTGTGCCTTCAATACCATGGCATGGTCACAAACGAATATGGAATATCAAATTTCAGGCAGTGAATAATCATTTTTGGGGCAAACTTAAATGATTTTACTCTTTGATATGTTGATTTTTTAGTCTAACATAAAAAAAATAACCTAGTGATTTAATGTTGATAATCTAATTATGAAATCTCTTCACCGAAGATATTTTATACCCCGAAGTTTTTTCATACAACACCGGGCTCCCGGCCACGCATGCGCAGTAGGGAGGAAACAACATTTTTTTTTCTGAGAGGCGTAAAAAAGTGTCGATTATCGCTAGTTTGGTTACAAAAGTAACAAAGATACCGATATATATATATATCTAAATAAGTAGCGGATGGCCGATAACCCGATTTTATCAGCGATAAAGTATCGCGATAACTTATCGCGATAACGCCCAGCTATGCGTAAGGCATATGAGTCATGGAATGTCAGGAAAGGGGGAGAATATTGGAGGGAAAAGCACTCCTTTTTATTGTCTTCTTAGTTGCAGGACTCGTGGAACATCAGGAAATTGTGATTCAGCTAGAAGGAAAAGTGTTTC
>NC_066521.1:600502-675502 GCF_024679095.1 Eriocheir sinensis | reverse complement strand
AAAGTTCATAATTAGCATTAGTTTGAAGGCTCTGGTATCTTTTGTGAGCTACCTCTCTATCATTGACAGCACGAGAACAAGCGTGATTAAACCAAGGCTTTTTAGCGTGAGGAGTAGAGAAAGAACGAGGAATGTATGCCTCCATTCCAGAGACAATCACCTCTGTGATGCGCTGAGCACACACAGAGGGGTCTCTATCCTGGAAGCAATAATCATTCCACGGGAAATCGGAAAAGTACATCCTCAGGTCGTCCCACCGAGCTGAAGCAAAATGCCAGAAGCATCGCCTCTTCAGTGGGTCCAGAGGGTGTACAGGAGCGATAGGACAGGATGCAGAAATAAGATTGTGATCGGAGGAGCCCAACGGAGAGAACAGCAGCATTATCTCTATAATCTCCATTATCTACCATCTTTATTACTTAAAAGAATGAGTTGTTTTATTAGTATGCCTTATATTGTAAAAAAAAGTGCTATTAGCTTTTACTAGTTATAATTAAAAAAATGCCAATATTTTTTTATCAGTGCTAGTTACGAAGAAAAGTGGAAACACCGAAATGCAGGCAACAGAAAGCCTATTGGTTCACACACACACACACACACACACACACACACACACACACACACACACACACACACACACACACACACACACACACACACACACACACACACACACACACACACAAAAACTTCATATCTCCTCTCTCGCTAAATCAGCTTCCTCGAGGATGGGCGTTCTGTACCGTCTCCGCCAGTTCTTCTCCCCCGCGCAGTTGCTATCCATATACAAGGGCCTTGTCCGCCCTCGTATGGAGTATGCATCTCACGTGTGGGGAGGCTCCATTCACACAGCTCTTCTGGACAGAGTGGAGTCTAATGCTCTTCGTCTCATCAGCTCTCCTCCTCCTACTGATAGTCTTCTACCTCTTAAATTCCGCCGCGATGTTGCCTCTCTTTCTATCTTCTATCGATATTTCCACGCTGACTGCTCTTCTGAACTTACTAACTGCGTGCCTCCCCCCCTCCCGCGGCCCCGCTGCACACGACTTTCTACTCATGCTCATCCCTATACTGTCCAAACCCCTTATGCAAGAGTTAACCAGCATCTTCACTCTTTCATCCTTCGCGCTGGTAAACTCTGGAACAATCTTCCTTCATCTGTATTTCCTCCTGCCTACGACTTGAACTCTTTCAAAAAGAGGGTATCAGAACACCTCTCCCTCGAAATTGACCTTTCTTTCGGCCACCTCTTTTGACTCTTTTTTGGGAGCAGCGAGTAGCGGGCTTTTTTTTTAATATTGTTTTCTTTTTTTTATGCCCTTGAGCTGTCTCCTTTGTTGTAAACACACACACACACACACACACACACACACACACACACACACACACACACACACACACACACACACACACACACACACACACACACACACACACACACACACACACACACACACACACACACACACACACACACACACACACACACACACACACACACACACACACACACACACACACACACACACACACACACACATACTTTATTTCAGTTTCTGTTATAATATTATGAGAGTGAAGATAGCGACAAGTTGAGGGATGTGATCATCACTAGGCAGGTTGTCCAGGACTGGTAGGTTGAAAAAAAAAAAAAAAACTAATCGCCGGGCCCAGACGAAATATTCCCACGTGCCCTGAAAGAATGCGAGGAGGTCCTCAGTGTTCCACTTATTGATATCTTTAAGATGTCGGTAAATTCAGGGTACGTGCCCAGCCAATGGAAAATAGCTAATGAGACGCCTATTTTTAAAAAGGGAGACAAGTCATCCATCTCAAATAATCGTCCAATTAACTTAACATCAGTTGTAAGCATGATGTTGGAGTCAATTATAACTAGGAGCATTCGGGACCATCTAGAGAAGCATAGTTCATAACTCGCAGCATGGGTTCACGAAGGGTAGGTCTTGCCTTACTAATCTGTTGTCCTTCTACACTAAAGTAATCAAGGCGATTGACAGAGATGAAAGCTATGACATACAATATCTAAATTTCAGTAAAACGTTCGACAAATTCCCTCATCACCGGCTATTTTTTTATTTTTTTTTACGTCGCAGCCTATTGCGCCGGTAGGCCTCTTCATGGTGGGGCCTGATGGTCCGCCCAAGGCTTCTTCCCGGTGGGTCCTGATGGTCGGCCCAGCCCGTTCTGGCGCAGGCGAGTGTTTATAGTGGCGCGATCTCGCATTGGCTCATGCTGCCCTCCCAAAGCTCATCTTTAATCCTAGAATCTAGAGTCCGGGTTGATAGGTGGTCTTTTGGACGGAATGTGGGTAATTTTAAGCCACTCGACGGCAGCTGAAAAATCCCAACTTGGTGGCACCGGGCGGGGATTTGAACTCGCGTCCTCCTGAACGCGGCGCCGTCACTCTGTCGACTCATCCACCGCCTCCCCATATTACTAAAATTACTAAAATTACAGACTTACGGCGTAGATGGGAGTCTTAAACTGGATCAGGGCGTGGCTTAGTGGTAGAAGGCAGAGAGCGCAAATCAATGGTAAAAAATCTGATTGGGGCAGTGTTACGAGTGGAGTCCCACAGAGGTCGGTGCTGCGTCGTTGTTGTTTTTTTATAATTTTCATCAATGATTTGGACACAGGAATTAGTAGTGATGTCAGTAAGTTCGCAGATGATGCCAAGATCGGTAGAGTAGTCCAGGCAGACCAGGACGCTAGCGTTCTCTAGGATGAGCTTGACAGACTATATGATTGGGCTGGGAAGTGGCAGATGAAATTCAATGTAGGGAAGTGTAGTATTCTGAGTAGAGGTAGGAATATTCCTTTACACAATTACTCCTTAAATGACACTCCTCTAGGCAGGTCTGTATGTGAGTGGGAGTTATGAGTCTTAGTGAACACTGACCAACGTCCTAGGGCTCAATGCATTCAGGCTAAGAATAGCGCAAACAAGGTATTGGGTTTTATCTCAAGGAGCGTAAGCAATAGGAGCGCTGATCTCATACTCAAACTTCACTTAGCACTAGTTAATCCGCATCTTGATTACGCAGTTTAGTTCTGGTCACCCTACTATAGAATGGATATCAAGATGTTAGAATCTGTACATGACAATTTATTCAAGGGGTGAGAAACTTACCTTACGAGGATAGACTGAACCATTTAAATCCACACTCCCTAGAAAGGCGAAGGTTGCAAAGAGACCTGATCGAAGTCTATAAACGGATAAAGGGCTTTAATAAAGGAGATGTCAATAGGGTTTTGGTTGTAAAGGAGCCAGATAGGACACGTAGCAATTTTTTTTTTTTACAACAAAGGAGGCAGCTCAAGGGCACACAAAAAAATGAAACAATAATAAAAAAATAAAAAAAGCCCGCTACTCGCTGCTCCTAAAAAAGAAACAAAAGAGGTGGCCGAAAGGAAGATCAAACACGGGAAGAGAGGTGTCCTGATACCCTCCTCTTGAAAGAGTTCAAGTCGTAGGCAGGAGGAAATACAGATGAAGGAAGATTGTTCCAGAGTTTACCAGCGTGAGGGATGAAAGAGTGAAGATGCTGGTTAACTCTTGCATAAGCGGTTTGGACAGTATAGGGATGAGCATGAGTAGAAAGTCGAGTGCAGCGGGGCCGCGGGAGGGGGGGAGGCATGCAGTTAGCAAGTTCAGAAGAGCAGTCAGGGTGGAAATATCGATAGAAGATAGAAAGAGAGGCAACATTGCGGCGGAATTTAGGAGGTAGAAGACTATCAGTATGAGGAGGAGAGCTGATGAGACGAAGAGCCTTAGCCTCCACTCTGTCCAGAAGAGCTGTGTGAGTGGAGCCCCCCCACACATGAGATGCATACTCCATACGAGGGCGGACAAGGCCCCTGTATATGGACAGCAACTGTGCAGGGGAGAAGAACTGGCGGAGACGGTACAGAACGAATGGTTTTAAGTTAGACAAATTCAGATTCAACAAAGACATAGGCAAGAATTGGTACACCTATAGAGTGGTGGATGAGTGGAACAGGCTTGGCAGTCATGTTGTGTGTGCCAGTACCATAGGTACATTCAAGAAGAGGTTGGATAAATTCATGGAAAGTGAGGTAAGGTGGGGATAGATTTACAGGAGCTGCCTTGTACAGGCGAACCGGCATCTTACAGACTCCTTACGTTCTTATAATGTTCTTATGTTCTTCTTATTACGAGGTTGCCCGCTGTGGTCAGCCTGCAGAGCAGAGAAAGCGCCTCGGTACTGAGTTCACTTCCAATGTAGCGAAATAGCGGTCGATTCGATTTTTAAAGGAGTTGAAGGTATTCTCACTCACTACTTTTGAAGGAAGATTGTTCCAATGGCGGATGACTCGGTTTGAGAAGAACCTCCTGTCAATGTCTGTACTCACGGGAGCTTAGGTTCAAAGGAGCTGCCTTGTACAGGCCTGCCGGCCTCTTGCAGACTCCTGCGTTCTTATGTTCTTATGTTCTTATTCATCTCCTTTTAACCAATTTCCTTATTTTTTGTTCCTCCTAGCTCTCCTACTTTCCTCGTTTCCTCCCCTCCCTTTCCTCTTCATTTCTCTTTCCTTCTCCTCTTCCTCCTTTTAATTCCTTTCTTTCTTTCTTTCTTTCTTTCTTTCTTTCTCCCCGCCATCATCTTCATCATCACAGTTATCATCATCCTTGCCTCGACACCACAAAAAGACTTTCATGAATCATCCTTTCAGGATTATTGGTTCAACACGTGCGCCTGGTCGGCCGAGGACATGCGGGACTGGATCAAGAGCAACCTGGGACCCACACTGGAGGCCGCCGACATGGGCCACATCAAGCTCATGGTGGTGGACCACAACCGCGACTCCCTACCTTGGTACGCGCAGACGGTGAGTGTGGCTTTGTGCTCCCTGCGATGGACTGTCTTCACGCGGGACTGGTTGTTATGATGAGATACAACATACAATATGAGCATTTACAAGACAGTTGTATGGTCTGGGTGGTCCAATGAGCTTGACCGTTGAGCCTTGTAAGGGAAGAGGTGGTTCGAATCCTACTGTCGCCAGGTGACGTAGGGAAAGTCTTGGGCCAGCTTAATTGAAGAAGCGTGTGATACTCGCTCGTTTTTTACTATACTAAGCATATTTTCACTCCTTCTTTGTAATTTAAGATAGAGACAAAGAGCAAAACAATATTATTAAAAAATAGAGGCTCAGAGAAGTCTGCACTCGAGACTGTGATCCTTGAATTTATGAGCAGTCTCCGCGCCTCCCAATACTTGACATGTTCTCATAAACTTGTGACACTGATGTATATCTTTGGATCCAATAGGCCAGTGGTTCTTAACCTGGGGGCTGGCCCCACACCGGGCCCCACTAGAGGGGCGAGAGCTCTGGGGGAAAAGTATGCATAGCTTTACTTATATTTGCTATTCTCGGAACAAGAGCGTGAGCTGATATTGAAAAGCTTATAAAAAATGGAGACGCTTTTACTAACTTTAGTTTCTTTAGTCTAATTAGTATAGGATTACCATTTTTAGGGGGTTAGGAAGAAACTTTATCTATAGACGTGTGGGAGGCGTGGAGGGAAGGACACATTCCTGGAGGGGGCGTGGTGATAAAATATGTATAGAGCCACTGCTGTAGGCCATCAAAGTCAATACACAACAATTACAATATCCGGCTCTGTAATAACCATTCAGTGCAAGGTGTAATAAAGTCTTATGTGTGACGTGCGCCGTGTGCGTTGGAAATACTATGTGTTACTCGTGTCTGGAAAATATCGTCAAACTATATTTTTCAATAAGCCTTAACAGATTCTCATTACATAAAGCAGGGCTACTACAGCTATGAACAAACAACCGTTTCGAGCCACAAATCCCTAGTGGATTTTCACCAGTTGCATTTAGCACCAATAGTTGCATCCCGAAGACCCTCCAGAAGACTAGACGGCATTAGTTAAAAAAAAAAAAAGTATTAAAACTCAATGGAGCACGAGGCCTCCCAACGCCTCAGAGAACTTTGCCAGTCAGCAACATGTCACTATGCCCTGATCCACATGTTGGATTCTTTCACCGTATGCCCTTGTCTTCTCCTGCTCGTTCCTGTGGTGGGCGGCTTGCAGGGGCAGCTCACGGTGACAGGCAGCCATCGGGTCGAATATGCGGATGTCCATGAACGCCCGCTGTCCGCGCACCCAGAATCCGCGGGCACTTACATCAACCCGTGCCTCCTGTGAGGTATTGGCTGTCCTGTACCGAAGGTGTTCGCCGTCCAGGGGAAGCAGTGCCGGCTCGGTAGTAACGTCTTGGCACACCTCCCCGAGCATGCTGGCTGTCAGATCCCTCACTTCATCGTGTCGAATACAGACGAAGCCTCCTTTTTTACATGTCATGGTGTGGGTGACATCATTTGGTGATCCACATGCACAGAGATCAGGCAGTCCCTCAATCGGCCAGCCATATCTCAGAGCAATGGCGTCGACAAATTCTTGTTTGTTGAGGCTGAAGCCCTTTGCTCTGATTGGTAATGACGTTAGCCAGTTAGAGGCGCCTGCCTCCTGTGCTGTGTGTATTTTTCTACCCATTTATGTGGACAGGTGGTGTGTAAGACGGTCCAGCTCGTCTTTTTGGGCCTGTTGCCTTTCTTCTGAGATTTTTCTTTTAATATCTCTTATTTCTGTTTGGTCTATCTCGCCCTCTGCCTCCTGAGCGATGATCCTGTTGATGAGTGACCTGGTAAGGCTGATGGAGTTTTGGTTCTCCTTATCTGCCAGCTTCTCAGGGTTGGTGATCCCCATCCCACCCAGTCTTGGGGGAAGTGCTAGCATATCCCTCTCTTCCTCCCCCAAAGCATGATATTTCACCAGCGCCGGCAAGAATACATTCTTGACGGCATTTTCCAGTGGTCGGAGGAGTGGACTGATGCCGGGGATGGTGCGCATCAGGAACGTCCACCGATGTTGGATGCCGTGGGTGTACGCTGAATAGGCAGCGTGTGGCTCAGTCTTGGCAATGGCAGACAAAGCTTCTATTTCCTTCACCCATTCCGCTACTTTGTCTCCCACGTACTCCTTCTTATATACCTCTGTCCCGATCACTGCACCTAAGTGTCGTTGTCCGTCTTTTGTCACAATGACGCCACTTCCTCTAAAAGTTTCTGCGGCATGGTCATAATGTTCAGGTTTGACAATAAGGACAGACTTGGTGGCGTTAGGGATGTATCCTATCTCAGGGCCGGCGGTGTTCACAGTGTCCCACCACCCTTTTAAGTCTACTACTACTACTACTACCACTACCACTACTACTACTACTACTACTACTACTACTACTACTACTACTACTACTACTACTACCACTACTACTATTTCTACTAGTACTACTACTACTACTACTACTACTACTACTACTACTACTACTACTACTACTCCCTTTCCTCTCATTTCCTTCCCATTCCTTCCCTTTTCTTCCCTCCCGTCTCCTCCTCACCCCTTCCCTTCCCTTCCCTTCCCTTAACTTCCTTCACCATCCCTTCCCCTTCCTACCATTTCCCTTCATTTTTCTTTCCTTTGCCTTCCCATCCTTTCCCTTCCCTTTCCTTTCCTACATTCACCTTCCCTTACTTTTGCTTACTTTACATTGCCCTGTTTTCTTTTCCCTTCTCATCCCTTCTTTCTCTACTTTTCCTATCCTTTGATTTCTTTATTTTTCCCTTCTCTTTCCGTCTCTTCCCGTCCCCTCCCTTCCCTTCCTTTCCCTTCCCTCCCTTCCCTTTCCTTTCCCTCCTCTCCCTCTCCCTCCTCTCCCTTCTCTTCCCTTCTCTTCCCTTCCCTTCCCTTCCCTTCCTTTCCCTGCCCTCCTCTCCCCCTCCCTTCTCTTCCCTTCCCTTCTCTTCCCTTCCCTCCCTTCCCTTCCCTCCCTTCCCTTCCCCTTCCTTCCCTTCCTTCCTTCCTTCCTTCCTTCCCTTCCTTCCTTCCCTTCCTTCCCTTCCTTCCCTTTCCTCCCTCCCCTATCCCTTCCTTCCCTTCCCTGCCCTCCTCTCCCCTCCCTTCTCTTCCCTTCCTTCCCTTCCCCTTCCTTTCCCTTCCCGTCCCTTCCTTCCCTTCCTTTCCCTTCCTTCCCTTCCCTTCCTTCCCTTCCCTTCCCTTCCCTTTCCTTCCTTTCTCTTCTCTTCCCTTCCTTCCTTTTTCCTCTTCCTTTCCTTTCTCTTCTCTTCCTTCCTTCCCTCCCCCTTCCCTTCCCTTCCTCCCTTCCTTTCTCTTCCTTCCTTCCTTCCCTTCCTTCCTTCCTTCCTTCCTTCCTTCCTTTCTCTTCCTCCCTTCCTTCTCCTTCCCTTCCCTTCCTTCCTTCCTTTCTTCCTTCCTCTCCCCTTCCTCTATCCTCCCCTTCCCTTCCCTTCCTTCTCTCTTCCTCTCTCTCTCTCTCTCTCTCTCTCTCTCTCTCTCTCTCTCTCTCTCACACACACACACACACACACACACACACACACACACACACACACACACGTAACAAGTACTTGGAATGCTTCTCTCCCTCCCCCCCTTCCCATTCCTCATCCTCTCCCTAGCTCCTGCGTCCTGCTCACCTAATAATTCAGCCGTACATTTAACACATTGGTCTAATATTAGCTGTCGTAAATTCATAAACAATCAATAAGCACGTTACATCAACGAGTGAGCATGTTATAGCCTTTGCCCCGAACAGTGCCTTGGAAATGTTGACACGGCGTGGTCGGGAAGGTTCTGCTAAGGTGGTAAGGTGTTCGAAGCAAAGTTTCACACAAACTCGGGTGCAAGTTTTTTCTATAGTTTTTTTTATAACCTTCAAATTTACGTTGTGGCAGTCCTCAAAGCAGCGCTGACAGGGAGTTCTAGGACCATACATTGCTGTCTCTGCTGATCGTTACTATCGCACCAGTTTACATGCGACAGAAGACGGAGGTGAAAGTGACACCTGACATCCGTGACGCAGGTCTGGGCGCGTGCGTGGAGCAGGCCGGGCGTCTGGTCCTTGCCCCGCCGGTCAGTCAGGGCGGGTCAGGATCTAACGCAGTTCTACATCGTTGGATTTGTGGTGTTTGTTTGAGGATTCCTCGTGTAATAGAAGGGGAGGACGGTGACGAGAAGAGCATTGGAGTATTTCAAGGTTGGTTTCCGAGCCATGGTTGTTTTTTTATTGAAAGTTTTAGTTAATTTTGTGTGCTCCATGATTTAACCTTGACGAATGTAGTGTGGCAGTGCGTTGTAAGGGAAGATAGGAGAGGAATTTTGGAGTACTTCAAGGTTGGTTTGCAAGCCTCGGTTGTTAATGTAATGCTTAACATCTCTACCTGTTTGTGTTTTAAACGTATAATAGGGCTCACTTAAGCAACACACACACACACACACACACAGCTCATGGGGGAGGGTACTTGCTGGGGATCGCGAGATCAGAACGAGTTCAGAAAGAGATCAGACCATGTTCGTCACAGGCACTTGAAATGAAGCACTCCCCTTGCCCCTCGCCCCTGCCCCCTCCGTGTGTTTTGCTCATTAATTCTGCCACTGGGAATACATAAACGCAATACCTTGCCTATCTTTCTTTTCCTCCTCCCTCACCAGTGCCACAGTAACGGCCCTCCCCGCCTTTCTTTCCTCCTCCCTCACCAGTGCCACAGTAACGGCCCTCCGTCCCAGCCTCTCTTTCCTCCTCCCTCACCAGTGCCACAGTAACGGTCCTCCCTCCCCGCCTCTCTTTCCTCCTCCCTCACCAGTGCCACAGTAACGGCCCTCCCTCCCCGCCTCTCTTTCCTCCTCCCTCACCAGTGCCACAGTAACGGCCCTCCTTCCCCGCCTCTCTTTCCTCCTCCCTCCCCAGTGCCACAGTAATTGCAGCTCGTAAATCTGCTGTTGTTGCCATGAACGCGTCACCACACACACACACACACACACAGCGTCCAGCCTCCTCGCCACCTTTCCCTTGCCTCTCGGCACTTGGGTCTCTTTGCGGTCGTAAATCGGCGTGCTACATGAATGTCTCGCGGCGCCTTGCTACTCAGCTCACTTCTAATGTTGATAACGGTGCGTCTTTTTGTAATTTAGTTTATTATTATTGACAGAAATCAAAGTATTCTCATTCGTATTTGAATACAAGGGAAAAGTATTGGTATTCTACGATTAATGACATATCTTTCAAAATTTATTATCAGAAATACCAGCCGTTGTTCCGCACAGCTCCAGGACGTGTCATGGTCGTGTACAGCACAGGTTCATGTTACCGTTGCACGACTAGAACAGTGCCGTACCCAGCTACATCAAGAAGGTGTGTTTCAATGGGAGGTATTCAGGAATGTATTACGATCAAGAACTATTCATAATTGTGTTCGAATTAATGCCATTTCAGTGCATTCGAATACGTACTCGTTGAAATCTGAAGTATTCGTATTCGAATCACAACTCTTGAATTCACTCCGTCCCTGGTATCTGTACGGCTATCTCATGTTGAGGCGAGAAATACGACACTCGTCTGTGAGAAAAGTAAATACCGCCGTACGGAAAGGTTTATTTACATGGGGAAAAATACTATTACAACTGTAGCACATTTCTGGTCAGTGCAAGTTCACAGGGTTTATTACTGATAAGCTGGAATCCCTCCCTACAGGCTACAGCGGTCTGTGCGTGAGCGGCGAGTCTGACATGAGCAAACAAATGCCGAGGCGAATGAACGCCGTCACGGCGGTCGGAGGCGATTTTGACCCTATGTATATTTTTACCTCTTGACATAACAAACACCACCAGAAACAGGAACACATGAAGATTTAGGATCTGGGCTTAAAAAAGTGATGCGACGAAAACCAGCTGAGTACTAAGGAGTTGAAGGGAAATAGGTGCAAGAAAATGTGTACTCCATAGAACACTTAACTTTGATTTTCGTATGTAATGTTACATCATTGTTACAATTTTATGCTTGTGTGATGCAGAATTTTCTCAGGAAGATGATGGTGGTCTCAGTTTTCTTAAAATGAATGTTGGGGTCAGGAAACAAGGTGGGAGTGAGGTGTGAAGTCGTCGGTGTTGGAGCATCTGGACACACCCACGACCCAGGCCGGCGTCACTCAGCACAATACAGGGACGCGCACTCTAGTATGTAAGTCTGTGGTCGTATGTATCTGACGCTGTACGGGTTAATCATTCTTTCTCTTCCTCTTTTAACTCCCTCCCAACCATTTTTAGCTTTTCTTTCCTCATCTCCTCCCTTATCCTCCGTTTCTAACTCAAACTATTTTTTTTTTATTCTCCCTCTCTTCCCTCACTTTCCCATCCCTTTCCTTCTCCCTCTCTATCTCCCACACAACTATTCTTTTATTCTCCCTTTCTTCCTCCCCTCACCTCCCCTCTCCTGTTTCCCTCCCTCTCTATACTGAAACTTTTCCTTTTTCTCCTTCATTTCCCATCTCTCCTCCTTTCCCCTCCGTTTCTTCTCCCTCTCTTCCGTCCTTCACTTCCATATTCCCCTCCCTCTACTTCATACGAACTACTATCTCTCACTCTCTCTCACGCTTGGCCACGCGCGTTTGGTCACGTGATCATAACAAGTGTCTCAGGGAACTATCGTCTACTCTTGCTTGTCTAGACTGAGCTGGTGGTTCCTGTTTTGGCGTAACCTTGAGTGTGTGTGTGTGTGTGTATGTGTGTGTGTGTGTTACGTTAACTCAAGCTCCCCCCAATTGTTGTTTCGATTCTGAGTTCAAGGTTTTCGTCTTAATGTAGCCTTGTGTGTGACTTACCTTAAATCAAGTACTGTTCCGCGTTTTTCGATGCTGAGTTGGCTGTTCTCTGTTAATTAAAGTAGCATTGTATGTCTGTTTCTCCTGTGATAACGATAGCGAGTGTACCGTTCTCAGCTTGTTTCGCCGCTGAGACGGTGGTTTCCTGTTAGGCTGTTACAGCATTGTGTGTCTGTGTCTACTGAGCTAAATTATCTACTGCTCTGCCTGTTTCGACGCCGAACTGAAGATATTCGTCATGATGTCGCCTACTATACATTTCAGCGGCGGACAAACGCTGTTTTTCGCAAATATCTCCTAAACGAATCGTTGGATCAGTATGACATTTCAGCACACTACAGTTAACATCCGGACCTAATTTATGGCTAACATACCACGATACTATATGTGTTATGTGAGGAGTTTACTCGTGGAAAATAACACAAACCCGACGAGTCATGTTGACGCATTCGAAGGAAAGTGTGCCCCCCCCCCCAACACCCTCCCAAACTATTCCTAACCACAACTACTCCCCCTTCTCGCTCTCATTGTCCTTCCTCTTCTCCCCCTAGCTCCTCGCCTCCCTCATCATTCTTATGTCCCTCCCTATTTCTCCCATCACTGTATTATATATTAGAATGTTATGTAGGTGTATATGTATAGATATGATTATTAACTAAGAGCATGGTACAATTCCATGGAGGCAAGACGTATTTCACGTTGATAATTACTGTACAACACCTGGATGCGCCTCGGCAGTCAATGAGTTATACCCTGCCTCTGCTTGAGTCAGCCTCGGGCTGGGGAAGGGGGATGGTGTGAGTAGGGGGGTGAAGAGGGAAACGAGGAGGGGGATGCTGCGATATTGGGGTAGGGAAGGAGTGGTCTGGGGGTTGTTCGGGGCGTTGGTGGAGGGGTTAGACGAGTACCCCACACTCGTCCGATTCTGTATAACACCTTAGATATGATGACTGGATTAGGCTTAATATCAGTCAGTAAACTCCTCACATAACACACATTGCAATATGGTATATCAGCCATAAATTAGGTCCGGGTGTTAAAGGTAGTGTACTGAAATATCATACTGATCCAACGAATCGTTTAGGAGATATTTGCGAAAAACAGCGTTTGTCCGCCGCTGAAATGTATAGTTTGTGTACCCATGTTAACTCAAGTACTGTCTAGCATGTTTCGCCGCGGAGGAAGAGGTTCCCCTGCTAACGTAGCCTTCTGTGCCTCCCTCAGGGCCTCTGTCGATGGTGGACGCGGTGGACGGCACGCCAGAGCACCTCCCCTGCCTGGCCGCACACAGCAGGCCCGGCGACGCCCCCATGCTGGTGGTGTGGTGTAGGGACGGCTCGCGTAGGCATGTGAGTAGTACTGAGTACCCGGGAGTGTTTTTGCTCCACATTGTTTCTCTTGTCTGCAGGTCTCCATAATGGTTTGGGTGTAGCACGGTAGGCTGTCCTCTTCTTGTTTCGTGTGCACACCTTAATGGTGTGTGTGTTCAGGCCTGTAAGAACAGTAGGTAGGCTGTTCTCCTTTTAAAGATTTGTGTGTAGGACTTATTGTTTTGCTGCAGGCTGTAGCATAGGTAGATAGGCTGTTCCTAATGTTTTGCGTGCAGGCGGTTTTAGTTTTCTTATGCTTTGTGTGCAGGCCTGTAGCAGACTGTTATGTGTGCAGGTCTATAAATAGGGTAGGCTGTTCTTGTAATGTATTGTTTGCAGGCCTCAGGGAGCGGTAGGCAGGTTGTTTTAGGGCGATACAGTAATATCCATGTCTTTGTGTGGGAGCGGGGCGGAGTGAGTGGGGATGTCACGATAGTCTGGGATGCTGGGCGTGATCAAGAACGGAAAGCAACTACCACCAATCTTAACAAAGAGAACAGAGTTAACAGTGTAGGACAAGCCTCAGCAAGATTTACTATATTTAAGGTGACTGCTTCCTTGTGGTCTTATTGTACTGCTCTCTTTAAATTCTTATGCTGTTCATTGCATGATAAAACCTAACTTTTTACCTGTTTTGTGTTTCTTGTGGTCTTGTTTTGAGTTATTACAGGTGTTTATTCATCGCAGTTGTTATCGCATTTGTTACTATCATGGTTGTTATTATTGCCGCAGTCATCACTATTACTGTCGCAGTTATCATCATCGCACCAAAACTTTCCGGCCTTCAGCTGCTTGGCGTTTCCTTTGGTTGCGTTGGACATTTGTTTCCTTACATCGTTTTATGCATTCGTTGCACAAACACTAACCTGCCTTCATCTGCTTCTTGTGTTTTTGTTGTACTACAGCTTTTTCCTTATATCTTCCTTTACATCAATTTTATTGCACCAAAACATTTCCTGCAAACACCCGTTCAGTGCCTACTGACCTCAGCGGCGGCCTGTGCTGACTGCTGACAGCTGAACCGTGGCGCGAGGCGTGGACTGAGCGTGTGCTGCGCAGGTGTATAGGTATCTATAGGCGCCGTACACTGAGTTGACCAAGAAGCACCGTCCCCTCTTCCATAGCTACGGGAGGTGTTTGGTTGGATCAAAGGAGCTTGGAGTTAGGAGTCAGTGTTGCCATGTAGAGAGGGTGAGGGAGGGGAGGGGGGATTCTGGATAGTGGTGGGCACCGCTAACCGAAAAGTTAGCTTCGCTAACTGGTGATCCCCTAACTAAAAAGTTAGCATCGCTTACGCTAAACCGCTAAACTGATAAGGAAATTAGTGGAAGCTAATGTCAACCGCTAACCGCTACCTTTTTTTATATGGATTTAGCTTCGGCTTAGTATTTTGACTCTAAAATCCTTAAAAACAGGCGTATATAGTGACCTGAAATTTCAGTATGTTGTAGCTTATAGTTAGTTAGCCCAACAGCACAATAGCCCAACAGCCGAATAGCCCAATAGCCCAACAGCCCAATAGCCCAATAGCCCAACAGCCCAATAGCCCAACAGCCCAATAGCCCAATAGCCCAACAGCCCAATAGCCCAACAAGAAACAACAAGAAGAGAAAGAAGCCTCCAGTTTATCCTAAATCCGTATATTTTAAACATGATTTCCCGTAATTTTACGCATTTTTTACATTTTTTTCATAACTGACACTTTTATTTTTATTATTTTAAGCTTATTTCTTGTCAGGTGGAAAATATCGAATTTTTATTATTAAATCTCGAGTTCAAAGAGTTGGAAATGGAAGATGCATTACCCTAAAACACCAAAAAGTTTCCCTAATAATTGTCCAATTACCCAACTTTAAGGCGTGATTTGCCCAAAAGTGGAAGCCCTGGAATTATTGCGCCAGGTGGCTCAACAGTCTGCCCACAACGGACAAGAACAAACTTGTATGAATTTTTAGTGGACTTAAAGTTAGCCGAGGAGGAACTACACTTAGCGAAGCTAATTGGCCCGCTAACTCTTTCCAAAGTTAGCGAAAACGCTAATCAGCTAACGAAAAAGTTAGCTTCGCTAATTAGCAGTTAGCTTCGCTAATTAGCAGTTAGCGGATTAGCGGAACCGTGCCCACCACTGATTCTGGACCAATTTACTATCCATTCCAGACCCTATGACATACCGTTTTTCGCAAATATCTTTCAAACGAAGACTCGGATCAGCATGGGGCTTTGGCACAGATTGTTTCACACACTCTGCTAATTTTTGACGCTATTGTGCATTGCCAGATGCGATTATTTATGGCGTTTAATCTTGACTGTGATGGCAAAACCTGCGTGAGACACATTCGAACAGGTGAGGCGTGACGTATTTGTGACGTGTATCCACCACCTACCTCCACCCCTGGTTTCGCCAACTCCCATCCCTCCCTTTCCCTCCCTCCTACCTTCTCTCTCTCTCTCTCTCTCTCTCTCTCTCTCTCTCTCTCTCTCTCTCTCTCTCTCTGCGGTACAGTTTTGGTCTCCCCACCATGCAAAGGATATTGCTAAATTAGAAGGTGTTCAGCGTCGGGCAACGAAAATGATCCCTTCCTTGCGCAACAAATCCTACGAAGAAAGACTTTCTACCCTTAACATGTTCTCTCTTGAGAAACGTCGCCTCCGAGGAAAACTGATCGAATGTTTTAAAATACTTAATGGTTTCACGAATGTAGACAGATCAACATTGTTTATGATCGATGACACTTTGCGCACGAGGAACAATGGCGTAAAACTCAGATGTAGACAAGTAAATTCAGACTGCACCAAATTTTTCTTCACCAACGTTGTAGTGCGAGAATGGAATAAGCTTCCACCATCAGTGGTCCAGTGTAACACGATTGACTTATTCAAAAATAGGCTCGACCGTCACTTCCTTCAACTTAATTTCAACTTAAGTAGAAATGCAACGTTTTGGAGTCTTCTGATTAATGTAAAATCACTTAGGTTTAAGGACAGACCACCAAGTCTGGACCATGGGGTCTGTGTGGTCTGATTTTCTATGTAAATCTATGTAAATCTCTCTCTCTCTCTCTCTCTCTCTCTCTCTCTCTCTCACACACACACACACACACTCACACACACTTATTCTCGCTTATTCATGCGCGCGTCCCTCTGCCCTACGAAAAAGAAAAAGAAAAGCAAATATATAGATAAACACTACTCACTTGCTCTCTCCTTACCAAGATGGCGCTAAAGAAATGCTCGACTTGCACAGGAAACTTCTCTGGTCATTTCTTCTCAGGACGATCGACCGTATGCAAGATCTGCCTGTTGACACAGCAGATGGAAACGAGACTCCTTCAACAGGACGAAAGGCTGACGGCTGGCGAGAAGAAGATCACCGAACTAACAAGTACTATTGATACCTTGCAGGAGTTTATCCAAGCCAACATCGTCGCCCCTGCTGCAAGTGACGCCTCATCACCCTCCGCACCTGCACTCGATGCCCAGCCACCTTCCGAAGAAGACATGTCACAGGAGACCGGTAGAGCTGACGCTGAATGCTTCACCCCCGTGAGAGGAGGAGCCAGACCCGCCCCTAGAGCCATTTATCCTACTCATTGCTACAACAGATTTGCCATACTGGAGGAGGAGGACGAGGAACAGAGCACCGTCTTGGTCGGTGACTCTATGATTCGCCATCAGGTGGTTGAATTCTGTGGCAGAGTCCCCCGTCGTAGGCGTAACTACTGTTATCCTGGAGCTGGTGTTGACGACATCACAGCTGCCCTGGACGAGGTCTCCGCTGTGGCCTCTAATGACTCACTCTTTGTTCTCCACACAGGTACAAACGACATCACCACGACCCGGTCTGAGGAACTGGTGGACAAGTAACGTAGGCTCATCCAGCAGTATAAGTCTAAATCCCCTAATATTTTGATTTCAGGAATTCTACCACGGACGTGGGATGAGGGCGACTTCTACAGTAAGGCTTTCAGCCTCAACAATCGCCTACAGACTCTCTGCGGAAAGCTTGACGTCGAGTTCTTTAACGCCTGGAACCATTTCTACGGCCAGAGTAAACTTTTCCAAAGGGACGGCATACACCTGTCCCCTTCGGGGCAGCCAGATTCGTACGGCACATCAACGACGCCGTACGTAACGCCCGAACAACAAAAAACGACTCTCAGCCACGTCCTTCCATCCCGCCCGTGTAAATAGACACCATACACCGCAACAAACTCGTAACATTGAACCCTCCAGTACCACCACCTCTATTACCAAGCCTCAAGATAACCTAAGAGTCCTTAGTTTCAATGCGCGTAGCCTAAGAAACAAGTTTGATGAACTGCGATGTCTTGCTCTGACAGAAAACTTTGACGTAATTGCTATAACCGAAACATTTATCGACACCACAAATATTGATTTAAGTTCCGAATACAACATAGATGGCTACAGATTCTTCAACAATGATCGTGTAAACCGTAGAGGGGGTGGTGTCGCCCTTTTTGTCAAAAGCTATTTGCAACCCACTGACAAAACACCAAGAAACAGTAACGTTGAACATTTGTGCGTGCGAGTAAACACTGCAAAAGTCAATTTAAATATATCTGTCACTTACAGGCCTCCGGGGCAATCATTCGATGCCGACCTTGAAATGTACAGCGTCTTAAGGCAGTCACTTAATAACGGCGACTCACTGATACTAGGGGACTTTAACCTCCCCCATATCGACTGGGCGACACTGTCGGGTACAGAAGGCAAGTCCCATAGAATGATCGAATTTTTAGAGGAAAATTATCTAAGCCAAATGGTTTCTGAACCAACTCGACAAAATAACATACTTGACTTTGTTATAGCGACCCAAGATAACCTAGTCAGTAATGTCACGGCAGGAGAACACCTCGGTTCCTGCGATCATAAACTAGTGCGCGTTGACATTAGACCTCAAACATCGGTGACAGAATATAAAGTAAAGGTGCTCAATTTCAAAAGAGCCAACTTCGTAGAAATCCTACGAAAACTAATAGATATGCAACTATCAGATGACGGCAATGTAGAGGACGCCTGGCTAAGCTTTAAAAATCACTTACTCACTCAGCAGGACACATTTGTCCCCTTATGCGAGAAGCGAACTAACACTAATACAAGTCCACCTTGGTTTAATAGCGATATTAAACACTCAGTCAAGGAGAGAAAATTGTTTAACAGGTTAAAGAAAGAACAAAGCACGCCCGAAAACATTAGACTCTACAATGATGCCAGGCGACGAGTGAACAGATTAGTGCGTCAGGCAAAGCGTAGATAATTATGAAGAAAATATTGCAGCCAACTGTAAAAATAATCCGAAATCCTTCTTCAGTTACATAAACAACAGAAAGGCGATCAGAAGTGGAACTGGACCCTTAACAAACAGCGACGGTGCACTAGTGACTGACAGCCAACACGTTGCAAACCTATTAAACAATTACTTTTCCTCGGTGTTTGATAATAACAGTCCTCCCACCACTACCACCAACACCAGCACTAATGTGAATCCAGAGCATGTATTGCCTAACTTTGAAATAAAACCCGATGAAGTCCTTAAAGCCCTCAAATCACTTAAAACAAATAAAAGTCCTGGACCTGACAAAGTATATCCAACTCTGCTGAAAGAAACAAAGAGCGAAATACTCTCCTCACTCACAACCATATTCAATATGTCCTTGCGACAAGGCATCGTCCCTTCAGATTGGAAGAAGGCTAACATGACACCGATTTTTGAGAAAGGAGACAAAAAAGTATCAGGTAATTACAGGCCCATTAGTCTAACTTAGGTTGTAGGTAAGCTACTTGAGGCCATAATTAGAGACAAAATTGTGAGTTACCTTGAAAGCCACTCATTAATTGGAGACTCACAACATGGCTTCCGAAACAAAAGATCCTGCCTATCAAACCTATTAACCTTTTATAACGACCTCTTCACTGTTTATGACGTAACCAAATCACTGGACGTAGTCTATCTTGATTTCCAGAAAGCGTTTGATAAAGTCCCGCATCATAAATTACTTTACAAATTAAAGCAAATAGGTATTGACGGTCAAGTAAACCAATGGATCGCGAATTGGTTGAGCAACAGACAACAAAGAGTAGTGATTGACGGATTTAACTCAGAGTTGGCGCCGGTCACTAGTGGCGTCCCTCAGGGCTCGGTTCTTGGCCCAGTGCTCTTCATTATTTACATCAACGACGTGGATGTTGGACTCAATAACCGCATTAGTAAATTTGCAGACGACACAAAGATTGGTAACTCGGTTCTCACTGACGAAGACAGGCAAAGCCTCCAAGAGGATTTGCACAAAATTTCAGCTTGGTCTAATAGATGGGAGATGCCCTTTAACGTAAACAAGTGTCAGGTCCTTCAAGTTGGAACGAGGAATAAGAAGTTCGATTACGAAATGCGCGGCGTTAAACTCAAAAGCGTTCAATGCGTCAAGGACTTGGGGGTCAAAATCGCGTCAAACCTCAAATTCTCACAGCAATGCATCGATGCAGCAAATAAAGCGAACAGAATGTTGGGCTTCATTAAAAGAAACTTTTTATTCAAGAATAAAGATGTAACACTCCCGCTCTACAATAGTTTAGTCAGACCCCACTTGGAATTTTTTTTTTTTTTTTTACAACAAAGGAGGCAGCTCAAGGGCACACACAAAAAAGAAAACAATAAAAAAAAAGCCCGCTACTCGCTGCTCCTTAAAAAGAAACAAAAGAGGTGGCCGAAAGCAAGATCAAATACGGTAGGAGAGGTGTCCTGATACTCTCCTCTTGAAAGAGTTCAAGTCGTAGGCAGGAGGAAATACAGATGAAGGAAGATTGTTCCAGAGTTTACCAGCGTGAGGGACGAAAGAGTGAAGATGCTGGTTAACTCTTGCATAAGGGGTTTGGACAGTATAGGGATGAGCATGAGTAGAAAGTCGAGTGCAGCGGGGCCGCGGGAGGGGGGGAGGCATGCAGTTAGCAAGTTCAGAAGAGCAGTCAGCGTGGAAATATCGATAGAAGATAGAAAGAGAGGCAACATTGCGGCGGAATTTAAGAGGTAAAAGACTATCAGCATGAGGAGGAGAGCTGATGAGACGAAGAGCCTTAGCCTCCACTCTGTCCAGAAGAGCTGTGTGAGTGGAGCCCCCCCACACATGAGATGCATACTCCATACTAATATGCGGTACAGTTTTGGTCTCCCTACCATGCAAAGGATATTGCTAAATTAGAAGGTGTTCAGCGTCGGGCAACGAAAATGATCCCTTCCTTGCGCAACAAATCCTACGAAGAATGGCTTTCTACCCTTAACATGTTCTCTCTTGAGAAACGTTGCCTCCGAGGAAAACTGATCGAATGTTTTAAAATACTTAATGGTTTCACGAATGTAGACAGATCAACATTGTTTATGATCGATGACACTTTGCGCACGAGGAACAATGGCGTAAGACTCAGATGTAGACAAGTAAATTCAGACTGCACCAAATTTTTCTTCACCAACGTTGTAGTGCGAGAATGGAATAAGCTTTCACCATCAGTGGTCCAGTGTAACACGATTGACTTCTTCAAAAATAAGCTCGACCGTCACTTCCTTCAACTTAATATCAACTGGAGTAGAAATGCAACGTTTTGGAGCCTTCTGATTAATGTAAAATCACTTAGGTTTAAGGACAGACCACCAAGTCTGGACCATGGGGTCTGTGTGGTCTGATTTACTATGTAATTCTATGTAATTCTCTCTCTCTCTCTCTCTCTCTCTCTCTCTCTCTCTCTCTCTCTCTCTCTCTCTCTCTCTCTCTCTCTCTCTCTCTCTCTCTCTCTCTCTCTCTCTCTCTCTCTCTCTCTCTCTCTCTCTCTCTCTCTCTCTCTCTCTCTCTCTCTCTCTCTCTCTCTCTCTCTCTCTCTCTCTACTGTTTTTGTAGCATGCAACTGGAAAATTAGAAGAGGTCTTTCATGTTTTACTATTCTTTAACATTGCATTTAAAAAGCATGTTAGAGAAGCTGCATTTTGCCTCTTTTACTTATTGTATGAAGATCAGTGAATATATTGCTAAATTCATCTCTAAATCTATATATTTTTATTTATTTATTTATTTATTTTTACATCAAAGGATGCGGCTTAAGGGCAACAAAAAGAGTACAAAAAAAAAAAAAAAAAGCCCGCTACTTGCCGCTCCCACAAAAGTAAAAAGTGAAGAGTAGCCAAAAGAGAGGTCAATTTCGGGTGGAGAGGTGTCTTGATACACTCTTCTTGCAAGAGGTCAAGTCATAGGCAGGAGGAAATACAGACGAAGGAAGACTGTTCCAGAGTTTACCAGTGTAAAGGGATGAAAGAATGGAGATGCTGGTTAACTCTTGCATAAGGGGCTTGGACAGTATAGGGATGACCATGAGTAGAAAGGCGTGTGAAGCGGGGCCGCGGGAGGGGGGGAGGCATCCAGTTAGCAAGTTCAGAAGAGTAGGTAGTCAGCATGAAAATATCGATAGAAGATAGAAAGAGAGGCAACATGGCGGCGGAATTTAAGAGGCAGAAGGCTGTCAGTAAGAGGAGGAGAGCTGATGAGACGAAGAGCCTTAGACTCGATCCAATATATCCAGAAGAGCTGTGTGAGTGGAGCCTCCCCCCCACCCACGTGAGATGCATACTCCATATGAGGGCGGACAAGGCGCCCCTATATATGGAAAGCATCTGTGTGGAGGAGAAGAACTGGCGGAGGCGATACAGAACGCCCAACTTCGAGGAAGCTGATTTAGTAAGAGAGGAGATGTGACGTTTCCAGTTGAGATTTTGAATTAAGGATAGACCGAGGATATTTAGTGTTGAAGAAGGTGACAGCTGAGTGTTGTCGAAGAATAGGGGATAGGTGTTTGGAAGATTGTGTCGAGTTGATAGGTGGAGAAACTGGGTTTTTAAGGCGTTGAAGGACACAAGGTTCCTTTTACCCCAATCGGAAATGATAGCAAGGTCTGAGGTTAAGCGTTCTGCAGCCTCCAGTCTGGATACATATAATTCCTTTTCAAACTTTTATATGTATATATGGATAGAATTACTGGAATAAAAATACTGGAAAGAAAAAAACTGTGGTTTAAACCCCCCCCCCAAAAAAAAATGGTTTAAACCAAAAAAAAAACGTTTTTTGTTTTTTTTAAACCATTGGCTTTTGCCAATCCTGGTGTGTGTGTGCGTGTGTATTTACCTAGTTGTATTTACCTAGTCGTAATTTTACAGGGCCTGGGCTTACGCTCGTGTGGTCCCGTCTCCGTATCTATAATTATCCAACTTTTCCTTGAAGCTCTGCACACTCTTCACCGAGACTATTTCTTCACTTAGTCTGTTCCAAACCTCTATATTTCTTTGAGGGAAGCTATATTTCTTTATGTCTCTTTAGCATCTTCCCTTCCTCAACTTTTTATTATGTCCTCTAGTATTCCTGCTGGAAGGTTCTTCTCTTAGTAGCAATTTCTCGTTTCTCGTTCTCGTTTCTCGTGTATGTGTGTGTGTGTGTGTGTGTGTGTGTGTGTGTGTGTGTGTGTGGTATTGGTATGTTGGATATCCCCTCCCAAGATGCAGGACTTTACATTTTTCTTCATTGAATTGTAGCAGCCACTTTTTGACCCATTCCTGTAGCTTGGTGAGGTCTGACTGTGGGAAATCTACAGTCAAGGGGTTAATACTGGCTCATGGCAGGTCCTTGGTGCGAGGCAGCGCCCTTTGTAACCCTGACAGTGACACATGGTCATGGCTACCAAGCTCAGGGACATTCTTAAACTTTTTTCAATACTTCCTTTGCTACTATTATTACCTCCACATCTGGCTCTACCACTGTTACTACCTTGGCAGGTGTACCTGAAGACATTGTCAGTGTTACCTCAGCACAGGTTAAGAATAATTTAAGCAGGTGTGAAATCCCTAACCTTGTTCAAACAATTCTTTCGTAATAAAACTTTAGGGACGTAAACTTGGTTCTGTAATTATTGCATTCCATGAGCACCATCACGTTGTTATTGCCATTTCTCTCCGCTCTTTACATCTTAAGATAGTGACGTCAGTAATATCAGTGAGGAGGATGAGGAGAGATATAAGCAGAGGTGGGCAGGCTAGAATGATCAACACTTCATACTGTAACCTGTACTGTGTGGGGGGTGGGGGGGGGGTCCACTCACACAGCTCTCCTTGACATAGTGGAGTCAAAGGCTCTTCGTCTCATCAACTCTCCTTCTCATACTGATAGTCTTCTACCTCTCAAATTCCGCCGCCATGTTGCCTCTCTTTCTATCTTCTATCGAGATTTTCATGCTGACTGCTCTTCTGAACTTGCTAACTGAATGCCTTCCCCCCCTCCCGCGGCCCCGCTGCACTCGACTTTCTACTCATGCTCATCCCTATACTGTCCAAACCCCTTATGCAAGAGTCAACCAGCATCATCACTCTTTCATCCCTCACGCTGGTAAACTCTGGAACAATCTTCCTTCATCTGTATTTCCTCCTACCTACGACTTGAACTCTTTCAAGAGGAGGGTATCAGGACACCTTTCCTCCCGAAATTGACCTCTCTTTTGTACACTCTTTTGACCTCTATTTAGGAGCAGTGAGTAGCGGGCTTTTTTTATATTTTTTTTTTCTTTACGCCCTTGAACTGCCTCCTTAGCTGTAAAAAAAAAAAAAAGCGTCCGCTGGAATTAGCATGGATTTGACTTTCACTGGTAGCCTGGTCACATATAGTCCCAAGTCTTTCTCTGCCTCTGTGGTGGGTAGTGGAGTGTTTCCCATGAGGTATTGGTGTGCTGGATATCCCCTCCCAAGGTGCAAGACTTTACATTTTTATTCATTGAATTGTAGCAGCCACTTTTTGCTCCACTCCTGTAGCTTGGTGAGGTCTTGTGGTAGGAAATACGCAGTCAAGGGGTCAAGACAGGAGAGAACACACACAAAAAACACACACACACACACACACACACACACACACACACACACACACACACACACACACACACACACTTGTTACATACCTCTCTCCATTAACAGGTGAGGTGCCTGGCCAGCAGCAAAAGCTCAGGAATCAAGACTTTATCAGCAGAAGAAGAGGCAGGATGACCCAAGACTGACTTTGCCGAGGACCAAGAATCGTAGTAACAGTAGTAGTATAAGTAGGTGGAGTAGTGGTAGTAGGTGGAGTAGTGTGCAAGATTCCTATCATCCAACACTCCACCCTTAAGAACATAAGAACATAGGGAAACTACAAGAGGCCGGGTGGCCTACACAGGGCAGCTCCAGAATCCCCCTCACTACTCACGATGGGTGAGGTGTAGTTTCAGGGGTTACAGGTAGAGGCTTGATCCTCGTTATACCGGCGGTACTATGCACGCATCCAGTACCCTGCCACCTTACTGCACCCACACCTCACTGCCACCTGTCGTCCTCGTCCATGTAGCTATCCAGTCTACTCTTAAAACAAGCTATCGTCCCTGCACTAACTATGTGATTGCTGAGTCTATTCCATTCCCCCACCACCCTATTACTAAACCAGTGCTTGCCTATATCTCTCCTAAATCTATACTTTTCTAATTTAAATCCATTACTGCGAGTTCTATCCTGCTGGCTAATTCTCAGTACTTTACTTATATCGCCTTTGTTGTAACCCTCGACCCATTTGAATACTTCAGTCAGACCCCCCCGCACTCTTCGTCTTTCTAGTGAATGTAAGTTTAGATGTTTCAGCCTATTTTGATATGGGAGGTTCTTCAGCCCCTGAATCATCTTGGTCATCCTCCTCTGAACTGATTCTAGCAAGTTGATGTCCATTCTGTAGTCTGCTCTTCCTTCTAATTTATAGTTTGTTCTGTCCTCTCCATGTTTTCCTCCTTCCTGATATTCTTCCCTCATGTCTCCTCTTTGTTATATTATTTCCTCCTCCTTTTGTACCATTTTTCCTTAATTCCTCCTTCCTAATATTTATCTTTTTCTCTTATGCTTCTCCTCCTCCTATAACCCTCTCTTTACCTTCTTACTGTTCATTCCCCATTTCCTCCTCCTCCTGCTCCTCCTCCTATAACCCTCTCTTTACCTTCTTACTGTTCATTCCCCATTTCCTCCTCCTCCTCCTCCTCCTCCTATAACCCTCTCTTTACCTTCTTACTGTTCATTCCCCATTTCCTCCTCCTCCTGCTTCTCCTCCTATAACCCTCTCTTTACCTTCTTACTGTTCATTCCCCATTTCCTCCTCCTCCTGCTCCTCCTCCTATAACCCTCTCTTTACCTTCTTACTGTTCATTCCCCATTTCCTCCTCCTCCTCCTCCTCCTATAACCCTCTCTTTACCTTCTTACTGTTCATTCCCCATTTCCTCCTCCTCCTCCTATAACCCTCTCTTTACCTTCTTACTGTTCATTCCCCATTTCCTCCTCCTCCTCCTCTTCCTCCTATAACCCTCTCTTTACCTTCATACTGTTCATTCCCCATTTCCTCCTCCTCCTCCTCCTATAACCCTCTCTTTACCTTCTTACTGTTCATTCCCCATTTCCTCCTCCTCCTCCTCCTCCTCCTATAACCCTCTCTTTACCTTCTTACTGTTCATTCCCCATTTCCTCCTCCTCCTCCTCCTATAACCCTCTCTTTACCTTCTTACTGTTCATTCCCCATTTCCTCCTCCTCCTCCTCCTCCTATAACACTGACTTTACCTTATTACTGTTCATTCCCCATTTCCTCCTCCTCCTCCTCCTATAACCCTCTTTACCTTCTTACTGTTCATTCCCATTTCCTCCTCCTCCTCCTATAACCCTCTCTTTACCTTCTTACTGTTCATTCCCCATTTCCTCCTCCTCCTCCTCCTCCTCCTCCTATAACCCTCTCTTTACCTTCTTACTGTTCATTCCCCATTCCCCAATTCCTCCTCCTCCTCCTCCTCCTCCTCCTATAACCCTCTCTTTACCTTCTTACTGTTCATTCCCCATTTCCTCCTCCTCCTCCTATAACCCTCTCTTTACCTTCTTACTGTTCATTCCCCATTCCTCCTCCTCCTCCTCCTATAACCCTTTCTTTACCTTCTTACTGTTCATTCCCCATTTCCTCCTCCTCCTCCTCCTATAACCCTCTCTTTACCTTCATACTGTTCATTCCCCATTTCCTCCTCCTCCTCCTCCTATAACCCTTTCTTTACCTTCTCACTGTTCATTCCCCATTTCCTCCTCCTCCTCCTCCTATAACCCTTTCTTTACCTTCTTACTGTTCATTCCCCATTTCCTCCTCCTCCTCCTCCTATAACCCTTTCTTTACCTTCTCACTGTTCATTCCCCATTTCCTACTCCTCCTCCTATAACCCTTTCTTTACCTTCTTACTGTTCATTCCCATTTCCTCCTCCTCCTCCTATAACCCTTTCTTTACCTTCTCACTGTTCATTCCCCATTTCCTCCTCCTCCTCCTCCTCCTCCTATAACCCTTTCTTTACCTTCTCACTGTTCATTCCCCATTTCCTCCTCCTCCTCCTCCTCCTCCTATAACCCTCTCTTTACCTTCTTACTGTTCAATCCCCATTTCCTCCTCCTCCTCCTCCTCCTAGTCCCCACACTTTACCTTCTTACTGTTCATTCCCCATTTCCTCCTCCTCCTCCTCCTCCTCCTATAACCCTCTCTTTACCTTCTTACTGTTCATTCCCCATTCCCCAATTCCTCCTCCTCCTCCTCCTATAACCCTCTCTTTACCTTCTTACTGTTCATTCCCCATTTCCTCCTCCTCCTCCTCCTATAACCCTCTCTTTACCTTCTTACTGTTCATTCCCCATTTCCTCCTCCTCCTCTTCCTCCTATTTCCCTCTCTTTACCTTCTTACTGTTCATTCCCCATTTCCTCTTCCTCCTATTTCCCTCTCTTTACCTTCTTACTGTTCAATCCCCATTTCCTCCGCCTCCTCCTCCTCCTATAACCCTCTCTTTACCTTCTTACTGTTCATTCTCCATTTCCTCTTCCTCCTCTTCCTCCTATTTCCCTCTCTTTACTCTCCTTATTGTTCATTTCCCATTCTTCCGCTTGCTCTTCTAATTTTCCTTTTCCTGTGTTCCCCGTCCTGCCAAATATTCTTCCGTCATTCTCCTGCATCTTGCGTCTCTGCATTTCCTGTTCTGCCTTCCTTCCTTCCTACTTTACATCTCCATTTCTCCTCCTTCTCCTACTCCTTCTTCTCTATATTTCCCATCTCTGTTACCTTCCCTTCTCCCATTCTGCTCCTCCTCCTCTTTTATGATTTTGATGTCGAGGGAAACTTAGATTTATTAGTTTCATCTCTCTCTCTCTCTCTCTCTCTCTCAGGGGGAAGACTTACACAGTTATTTTTTTTATTTAATTTATTTATTAACATATTTCTTGATACATTTTATTGTTCTCCTGATCAAAGCCTGGGTGGGGAAGGGAGAGGGGTATGCTCTCTCTCTCTCTCTCACGCACACCATGAATTCAAAGCAAAATTGGACAGAAAGAGATATGAAGACACGACAATACAAGTTTAGCTCAAATCATGTGTACTACAACCAGGTAAACACACACACACAATTAAGAGGGAGCATATATCCCAGGGGTGGTGTCGCTTCAGAGAGTAGGGGGAGGGGTTTTTATATGTCTGGGGGGCATGTGTCTGTGGGGTTTGTAAACATACTGTAGGGGACATCCTGAGAGAGAGAGAGAGAGAGAGAGAGAGAGAGAGAGAGAGAGAGAGAGATATAGAGAGAGAGAGAGAGAAACAAATTGTGGGATCAGTATGGTATTTCAACACCAAGCCTTTTACACCCACATAATTTATGGCCCACATAGCATATTGCTATATGTGTTTTGAAGGAGTTTACTCCTGTATATTAAGCGAAGGCAGGCATAGTCACTAAGGTCGTATGCACATTCGAGCAGTGTGGGGTACTAAATCTGGCCTACACCCCTACCAACCCCAGACTATTCCTCCCTACCCTTATACCTCACCCACCCCTCCGTCTCCCTTAACCCCTTTATCACCGTCCCTTTGCGTGTGCGTGATAGGGAGGTATGGTACTACATACCATCACGTACATTGGTACGGAATACATTAGGAGTAAATATTAGAATGGTTTTGCTACCTTGTTTGGCGTCTGGGGCGGTGATAGTAGTTACTAAGATGCTCTACTAAAAAAGTAGTGGGCTCCGCCTACTCTGATAGCATGAAATCAGTGAGTGATACGTCATGTCACGCCACGACCGGGTGGCGTGAACGAAGTGACTTAACGTCCTGCATTGAGGACCGAGGCACAAGCACAACAACCATCAACGATGTCAGGCATGTTGCTCCATTGCCCACGTGGATGCAGGACGGCATTTGTTCTTCGCCTCGCCACATTGTACAGGAGTGAGAGGACCCGTGGTCATAAAAATAATACAATGTATAACATACAGTAACTTCATAATATCCCACAGCATATTTTGTATATTTATTGCCTCAAATGTACTTGATAAAGCTACAACGCCATTATTACCATTAGGCATCAATAAACAAAGATGCAGTGATGCAGAGAAGAACAATTGTGCAATTTATATGGAACCCTGTGGTTATGAACGACACAAGTCAACAAAATAATATAATGTCAACTTGACCATGTTGTGTGATAAATACACTATGTTCTAAAGAAGAACAAGTTATTACAAGAAAGTCAAGGCCACAGGTAATACAAATAGAGCGTGTTCATTCGGCTGGCCATAGGACCTACGTACAGCACATTTGCCTCCTATTACATTTGCGTAAACATGATGTTATACAGTAATGAACAACGTGATATACGTTTTGCCTCCATGAAAGCTTGCAGTACTCCCACGTTACATGTTAAGTAATATTGAAAGCTGCACACACTGCATTACTTAGATGCATACCTATATGACATATGTAGCTATAAGTACAGTACATAAAGTAAACGGTATAACATAATGGAAGAGGCAGGAAATTGAGTAATGAGGGGAGGGGAGGGTAAGGAGGAGACGGGGAGGGATACGAAAGGAGGATGGAGGGGAAATATGGAGGGTGGTGGGGTGTTTGGGGGTGGGGACGCGTCCTCTGAAAGTGTAGACGTGACCTCCTGGCTTCACTTAATATACAAGAGTAACCTTCAAACGCATATAGCAATATGATATGTGGGCCATAAATTATGTAGGGGTGTAAAAGGCTTGGTGTTGAAATACCATACTGATCCGACAATTTGTTTAGGAATTATTTGCGAAAAACAGTGTAACACGGCCAGTGAAACCCACAGTAAGTAAAGGCAACCCACACACATGCAATATCAACTTGGCTTACTACCAGTGATGGGATTCAGCCAGTTCGCAAGAACCTGTTCTTGAATTTCTTTAATCCTGTGAACCAGTTGTTACTGTTAGCTTAAATCAGGGGTTCTCAATTTTTCCCCCATGAACACCTTTTACTTATAACTTATTTTGGTAAACCCCTCATAGAGAGAACCTACTCTTAAAAAATTTGAATCACCCCACTGCTTACTACTGAAGTGAAACCATTTTAGCGAGTCCATTGAGGCGCTCACTTCTGTGGGTCCTTTCCTCCCCTCTGCTCTGCCACACAGTCACAACATCTATTTTTTCCTCTCATGTGTTGCCTGTAGCTAACACACAAGAGGAGGAGACAGATGCTGGGACTGTGTGGCAGAGCGGAGGGGAGGAATAGACCTGTGGGAGACAACCCCACAACGGACTCGCTAAAATGATTCCGCTATACCACTACTATTGTTATTACTCCTACTACTACTACTACTACTACTACTACTACTACTACTACTAATAATAATAATATTTCTGCTACTACTACTATATATATATATATATATATATATATATATATATATATATATATATATATATATATATATATATATATATATATATATATATATATATATATATATATATATATATATATATATATATATATATATATATATATATATATATATATATATATATATATCAATAATTCATGTTATTTCAGGTACATAAAGACATTGGCTCTGTATGTGAAAATAAAAATTTATAATAATTTCCTGTGATTTTTAGAACCTTTGCTTCTTGTTTAGACTTTCTATTGGGAAATGCTGAAGGCCATGAGGAGGAAAGAGAAGAATCAGGCAGAATGTGCAAATGTGATGGAAGGGAGATCATGTGTCCTTCCCTGAAAGATGTAAAGCATTGTACTCGGCCACCACCCACACACACACATGCAAGACACCCCCAGATACAAAATAACTCTTATCTATTATCATGTGTTATGACCCTTGTGGTGATCTAGACATCCAGCCATGCACACACACACACACACACACACACACATGCAAGACACCCCCAGATACAAAATAACTCTTATCTATTATCATGTGTTATGACCCCTGTGGTGATCTAGACATCCAGCCAGACACACACACACACTGCCACTCAGGCCGGATTCTTTCCGTTGACTAGGAGTGTTTACAGTCCCCCCTTGAGCAAGGGGGATGGGGTGTGTGGTGGGTGAGGTCCTGGCAGTACCCAGAGATCGACAATAATGAGCACTTGTTCATGTCGGGAGGGTACCTGCTGGCGAAAGTGAGTCCAACTCGTGATCAGGCTGTGGTGAATTACACACACACACATGCAAGACACTCCCAGATACAACCCTTACTTATTATGATGTGCTATGACCGCTGTGCTGATCTAGTAAGGAGGACATTCCAATCTCTGGTCATTAAGTCATCTATGCTTTTTAAGATACTCTAGGAAAGACTTGATATGGGGATGCAGAGTCTACATGACTGATTTCCATTTCTTTGTCACTTAAGAGAACAATAAAAATGTGTTAATGGTTCCCTTACTTCCATTTCTTTGTCACTTAAGAGAACAATAAAAATGTGTAAATTGTTCCCTTACTTCCATTTCTTTGTCACTTAAGAGAACAATAAAAATGTGTAAATTGTTCCCTTACTTCCATTTCTTTGTCACTTAAGAGAACAATAAAAATGTGTAAATTGTTCCCTTACTTCCATTTCTTTGTCACTTAAGAGAACAATAAAAATGTGTAAATTGTTCCCTTACTTCCATTTCTTTGTCACTTAAGAGAACAACAAATATGGGGCTAATGGTTCCCTTACATACATGACAATGGATGAAATGGAACTGACCCAAGAGCTGGTTATTTAAGACTTTCCTTCCCTCAGTACATTATGTAAAACAGTAACTTAATATAAACCACTGCTTTGCCTGCCCACTCAGACAGAGGGAAGGCCATGAAGGCAAGTTCTTTCTGCATGTCAAGCGGTGGAGTGAAGGAGTCGCCGGCCAGCTCCACAGAATACACAGGTCTGCATGTTCCCTCCTCAACAGCAAGGACCTGAAAGATTGATCATCTCATCAAAAATTGGAAAATACATAAAACTGCATACTCTACCAGGGGTGGAGCATTTGTATTCGGTATTTGTATTCGAAAACAAGGGAGAAGTATTCATATTGGGGAGGCGGTGGCTGAGTGGTTAGCAAGCCGGCCTTGCATTCGGTGCGTTGTCCATGATGTGGGTTCGAATCCGCCACTAACCACCTGGGATGTTTCAGTCACCGCCGAGTGGCCTGAGACTACCCACATGCTGTCCTGAAGACCACCCGTCAACCTGGACTCTAGAAGAAGCTGTACAACGCAAGTGAAACCAAGCACGAGCTCCGGGGGGCAGCAGGGGCCAATAATAATGGCGCCACTATAAACAACTGCCTGCGCCATGACAGGCTTGGGCCGACCATCAGGCCCATATGAATCAGCCTACCGGTGCCATAGGCCACACATGAAAAATAAAAAAAATAAGTAAAAAAATAATCTGACAAAAACTTCAATTTTTTTTTTCAGAAATAGACCTCACCAAGCTACAGGAATGGATCAAAAAGTGGCTGCTACAATTCAATGAAGAAAAATGTAAAGTCCTGCACCTTGGGAGGGGATATCCAGCACACCAATACCACATGGGAAACACTCCACTATCCACCACAGAGGCAGAGAAAGACATGGGAGTATGTGTTACCAGGCTACCATGAAAGCCATATTCGTTACAATTGCAGCGGACGGGTTGAGGTAAGTGTGATACCTCTGTACCTATGATATATAATTGAATACTGGCACTAGTCATAAGTCATTCAGGAGCTCATTTTACTGTTGCATAACTTTTGAACATTGCTGTACCCAGTCACAGAGTATAGGGATTGTATCTCTGAGTATGATCCTATATCTTCTGGGGTACCACAAGGGACAAAATTAGGACCAGTAATCTTCCTGGCAGTGGTCCACTAGGTATGCCTAAATAATGACTCACATGCTAAATTTGTTGATGATCTTACACTTTGTGAAGTAATTGATATTAACAATGGGATAAACTACATCATCATCATTTCGTTTAACGTTCGTTTTCACTCTTCATGAGCGGTTGGATGTTTTATGGCTCGTAAATCAAGCCATTTTCACTTATTGGCGCAAGATTTTCCGGGTGCTTGCCCTTGCAAACCCAACCACCTATTTTAAGTGGTGGCTCTAGCCTTTGCCTGAACGAAACGGGCAAACCCTACAAGGCAGCAGGGGGCTATGAGGTTTAGCACCCACTATTCCACCCATAGCTGGGACTGGATGGCCATTGACTGATAAACATGAGTTCATCTGCCCTTAGAATGGTCTTGTTTTTAATCCACCTGGGGCTCCAGCACACCCTCCCCATTGGTCCAAAACAAAACCAGTGGGGTTGCCAGTTTAGTCGCCGATGACCCGACCATGTGGCTGGTTTTTTTTTTTTTTTTACGTTGTTGCCTATTGGCGCCGTATCTTCCAGTGGGGCCTGATGGCTTCTTCCAGGTGGGGCCTGATGGTCGGCCCAGCCCGTTCTGGCGTAGGCGAGTGTTTATAGTGGCGCCATCTTGCATTGGCTCATGCTGCTCCCTGGAACTCGTACTTGATTCGCTTGGACGGCTTCCTCTAGAGTCCGGGTTGATGGGTGGTCTTCAGGACAGCATGTGGGTAGTTTTAAGCCACTCGGCGGTGACCGAAAAATCTGAGTGGTAGCGTGGGGATTCGAACGCCGTCTCCATCACCACGGCAATGATGGGTATCAACGCTATCACTTCGGCCACCGCCTACTGGGTTACATGTTACCAGTAGCAGAGCACTACCTCAACTGCCCTCACCAAACTCCAGATATGGGATAAACTTCACTCTACAGAATATGCTTGGTGGACTCAAAAATGACTGTGATCTAAACGAAATGTTAGTAAATTCAGCTAAATGTGAAGTATGTACTTTACATACGTCCACCAAAAATTCCCATTGTTTTTCCCGAGCTAACTCTTAACAGTTCAGCAATTCCTATTGTTAACAGCTGTAAATTACTTGGAGTCTACATACATAACCAACTCAAATGGAATGACCACATAGATTATATCACCTCAAAAGCTAACAGATGTATGTTTATTTTGTATCGTGCCCGTCAATTCGGTTTCAGTTTAATACCATATTTAAGTTGTACTGTTGGTTCACACCCACGTCCCTTGAATACGCAGCGCCCGTCTGGCAGCCAGGCCTTACACAGTAACAACACCTCAAGCTCGAAAGGATTCAGAAACGGTGTTTTAGGATCAGTTTATCGAACAATTACCTCAACTACGAAACAGCAATAACGAGGCTTAATTCACAAGCATTATTTGGAAGAGGAGAGCATCTTACACCCAAGTTTGGACAAAGTCTGTTGAGAAATCAATCCCACAGAGATACATTGCCTCCTTACTCACACAGCACCCATGGCAGACACACGTAGAGGCAGACCACTCTTGCAGGGTGTGTGTGAGCTGCAACACTTCTCGCTACAAGACACCCAGTGTGCCACATTGTTGCTGCATTCAACAAATCTTAAATCTTCTTTTTTTTCTTATTATGTTTCTTGTTTCTTTTTTACATTTTTCCCTTTTAATGTTCTTCCCATATAATTTCTTTACGCTTAATGTTATAACCTTTTAAATGATCATTTTAATTTTTGTAAATCAAGACAGCAAGTTATAAATGTACATACCAGGCATGACATAATTTTCTTGATCAATAAACCTACAATTATCATTATTATTTACTACAGTTACGACAAGGAGGTACTCTTCAATGAATAGTATTCATCAATGTATTCGTGAATATTTTCAAGAAGTATTCGTATTTGTATTCAAATACACAACTCTTATATTTACTCCATCTCTGGATTCTACATGAAGGAAAGATTAGCAAGGGGGCAAAGCTGTGCATTTTTTACATTAAAGGAGGAAGTTCAGGCAAATGTGTATTCCAAGCACTGCTCCCGCTGATAATGGTCAGATTAGGGTAGAGAGGTGTCTTGGTGCTCCCCTCCCGAAAGTGTAAGTCATCAGAAGGTGGAGCTGCAGACAAAGGAAGGTTGCCCGGTAAGTACCATCAAATGTCTCCAATTGTCACACTCAAGAACAATATTTTCAGTGCGGGTGCCCACACGTCAGAGCTAAAGGGTTACATCAGATCTTGCTTGGAGTCGAGGCAAATAATTCTTCCTCTAGCCAGTATTGATCTCTCATTTCCCACAGCTGGTCTCAATTCCTTTCCCTAACTCTGCCAGGGTGGGTGTCTGGATGAAGATAATGATGATAGTGTTAGTAGTCCCAATAACAACTGACAAGTGACTGAGCCCCAGACCTTGTTCACAGCCATGAGAAATCGTCCTTTAGAGCTTTACCTTATCAGTCCAAGAGTGCATCATGTCAGTCAGCTCCAGCATGGCTTGAGTGGTAGCCTCCTTCAGGTTGTTTGGCACAGCCGTGTGTGGTAAGGCGCAGGAGATGGCCTGGCCAGGCAGTGCTTCTGCCACTGCTGCAGGACAGCCGGGCACCTGGACAAAGCAACCAAATGTCACTGTATGCAGCAAAATGAACTTGGACAAAAAATCTTTCTACCTTAATAACTTATGTTTGATTGTATGTTGATATCCATGGCCCCTGATCCCTTGACTGCAGATTTCCTACCAGAAGACCTCACCCAGCTACAGGAATGGATCAAAATGTGGCTGCTACAATTCAGTGAAGAAAAATGTAAAGTCCTGCACCTTGGGAGGGGATATCCAGCACACCAATACCACATGGGAAACACTCCATTATCCACCACAAAGGCAGAGAGAGAAATGGGACTATATGTTACCAGGCTACCAGTGAAGGTGAAATCCATACCAATTGCAGTGGATGGGTTAAAGATTCTTAGGTGATGATCAAGTTTCCTTTAGAAAGAATGAGAAGATTACCGGCAACTCACAGACTGCAGCTTGAGTGAAAAATGCCACAAAGTCTCCCCTGGGAGCTGCTTGGCCACCTGCACTGTCCAGCTGTGCTCCACCAGGAACACCAACACGCTGCCACTGCCCCTCACAACACCTCCACAGCATCTGGGGCCAAGCAGAAAAATAAAGGGAAATAAAATAAAGGAAAAGGAAAGGAAAAGAAACAAAGAATATTATGAATTCTCTCTCTTTTGCACACACACACACACACACACACACACTGGAGAGAAGGAGAGAGAGAGGGGACCTAATAGCATTATACAGGATACAAGAGGGATTGGAGAAATTGGACAGGGAAGACTTAGTGGTACGTGACAGGAGTGTGACAAGAGGGAATAGTAAGAAATTGAAGAAGAGCGACTGTAGGAGAGACATCAAGAAATACAGTTTTCCATACAGAAGCATAACAACATGGAACGGACTTGACGAAGAGACTGTGTGTGCAAAAACAATTCATGAATTTAAAGCCAAACTGGATAATAAGCGTTATGGAGACGGGACAGCACGAGCCTAGTACAGCCCTTTCCCCGTATTTCACAACTAGGTAAATACACACACACACACACACACACACACACAGGTCATTGAGTAGCATGGAATGATTGAATAAAAGTGGTAAACAAATTCATGTGAAAACACTGAAAAAGGAGGAAATTGGAAAGAAAATGAAAAGGCAGAACTTTACCAACACATGAGGCAAGAAGGAAAGCCAACCCACAAATTCACTGACATGCCAAGATATACTGTAACTCCTTGGTCTCAATCCCTAGTATAACAGAACGTACAGGAGAGGATTTCATACTTGTTGTCAGTGGGTGTAACAAGGCAGGGAGATGCTGAAGAGTGTGTGGGCCCCAGGTAGGCAGCACCGGGCTCCTCCAGCGTCACACGGACCCAGCAGCTCCGCCAGGCACCTCATTTTTACCTCAAGGGCGTTCAGCCTGAAGAGAAGGATGGGCTTTTCAAAGGGTCATATATTGAAACAGTTTGGGTTCCCATTACGACTGTTTCCCAAGGCCACAGAGAAGATTAACCAGTTTTTTGTGGGTGATTTTCCAGTTCAGCGTGCAGAGGTCGTGTAAAATCATCACCAGAATCACAAAACAGCCCATGACAAGCCCAGGAACTTCTACGAGACTTTTTATCCCGGTAGCAGCAGGGATCAGGTTTCCTAATGGTCCCTCTAAGCGAGAAAAACGAGAAAAAAATCATCACTCACACAAACCATTTCATAACATATATCAACCCATTTGTGATCAGTTTATGTATCATCTATTTTTGGGGGTTCAGATCATGGCACAAATTCGGCCCGTCGCTGCTACCGGGTTAAACAGGCGAGCTGAGAACCCAAAACGATTAAAAATACCGGGTTTTGTTGTGACTGAACCTTTTAATGGAAGAATCACTTGGTATTTCTCATTCTTGGCCTTGCTCAAAGACTAAAAATCTACTGCCTTTCCGAATTTCTTTATAATTGGATTTAGTTCCTGGTAACATCCACAAACTCCATGATGCAAACTTTCCTTGGTTTCCAGCTTGCACAGACGTCTGATCCGGCACATGTGGACTTACAGGCGCTGACATGAACAATACTTTCAGTCTACATCAATGAAAGCAGGAAACGGTTACTCACTCCTTTAATTTATTTGCTTTGATGGCGAAGAATTCCTTGTCGTGGTATTTATACAAAACAATCCTAAAATATATATATCCTAAAACAAAACAATCTAAACACTACATGACCTTATTGGATTATCAAATTATTTAATCAAATTCATTTAAAGGTAGCAAATAGCTGACATATGAGGCGTCCGGAGGTAAACGGGCGACATCACCAAAACCTAGTTTTGAGCAAATCTCATTCAAAGTTTAGTGATGTGTACTGCACCTTCCTCTTGACTTACCAAGTTTTGTTTGTATTCATTTTGCTTGTATGGCCTAGCTGTATAATAAGAACAATTTTTTTTCTTTTATATTGAAAAATAAATCAATTTTATAGCTAATTTTTTATACCCCCATTTGGAAATTGGTTATGATAACTGGAAAAGAAAGTAAGAAGAGAGTTGATGAAGACTTTGGAAAAAGACTAAGTGAAAAATATAAAGAGAACAGGAAATCATATTGGAAAGACATAAAAAATTAAAAAAATGCAGAAAATATCTCTCCAAGTAAAATAAATGAAGTTATGGATGAGAATGGAAAGATGCTGAAAGACGGGGAAGCTGTGAAGGAGAGATGGAGAGAATATTTCAAAAACTTAATGAATCTTGAGGATGGACGTCCAGCAGCTGTAACAGCAGCAGTTTTGAGTGGAGGTAGAGGAGGAGTATATGAAGGAAGAACTATAACATATGAAGAAGTAAATCAAGCAATAAAAAGATTAAAAAATGGAAAGGCAGCAGAAATTGATGGAATCACGGCAGAAATGTTGGAGTGTGGAGGAGATGTAGTTGTTAAATGGATGGTCAAGATATGTGAAGTACAGTACTGTCTCCAGGATTGCGAGTTTCAAGTTTGCAATTCACTGAGTTTGCGATAGGGACCTAAAAAATTAGATTTTTATTGAAAACTGAAATTGCGATATGACTCAAGAGGAAAAGGAAAAAGCTGCTAAAACCGGGTTTTTTCACACCTTGTTGTGGTCGTTGATTCCCATTCTCACTCTTACCCACCCCCTGGGCCTTTCCCTTGGCCACGGGAAGCATGGTGAGTGGGATCCGGGCAGCCAGGCACATGTGTGCGAGCAGCCCCAACCGCACACTGGGCCCGAGCAGCTGACGGGCGGCTGATGATGGCAATGGTGATGATGAGCGTCAGCGGCGCAGCACCCGCATCGGCGTCACCCAAACGGCACCTTCGTCGGGGCCCGTGTGTGTGTGGCTGTGCCCATCGCGGGCCCAGGCTCCTCAATCTGCCAATTCCCACCTTCTACATGTTGTGTGGGACCTCTTTCTTTTCTTCCATCTCTCCCTTTTGAAGAGATGGAAGGAAAGAAAGGGTCCCACGCAACATGTGGAAAACAAGAACTGGCAAATTGAGAAGCCCAAACCCACAACAAACACAGCCACACACACACACACACACACACACACACACACACACACGGGTCCCGACAAAAACACCATTCAGGCGGTGCTGATGCAAAGGCCATGCCGCTGACACTCATCACCACCATCACCATCATCAGCCGCCCGCCAGCTGCTTGGGCCCAGTGCGCGGCCGGGGCCGTCCACACACATGCGCTTGGCCACCCAGACGGGTGGCCGGCCAAGCGAAAGATGTTGACGGTTTTCAATTTTCCCCATAAGAATAATGGTTCAAAGTTTGTAATTTCAACATCTGCGACCCGCAACGTCGACCTATTTTTATCACAAACTTGGAGAGGGTACTGTAGCATGGGAGGGGCAGGGGCCAGCAGACTGGACAAAAGCCATCACTGTCCCAGTTTACAAGGGGAAGGGCAGGAGAGGGGAGTGTGGGAGCTATAGAGATAAAGTCTCCTGAGTGTACCCGGAAAGGTATATGGAAAAGTCATAATAGAGAGGGTGCAAAGACTTACAGAAGAGAAAATCAGTGAAGAACAAGGAGGCTTCAGGAAGGGAAGGGGATGTGTGGATCAGATATTTGCCTTCAGGATGGTAGTAGAAAAAATAATAGCAAAAGGAAAAAACTATACGCTGCCTTCATGGATTTGGAAAAAGCTTATGAGAGTTGATTGGATTGCATTGTGGGACGTTTTAAAGATTTATGGTGTGGGAGGAAAACTGCTTAGTGCAATAAAGTCTTTCTATGAGGATGCATCTGCATGTGTCAAAATTACTGGAGAAACAAGTGAACATTTTGAGATAAAAGTGGGCTTAAGGCAGGGGTGTGTCATGTCACCATGGTTGTTCAATATTTATATGGATGGTGTTATTAGAGAAATGAAGGGCAAAGTTGGGGAAGTTGGAGTAAAAATGTTTGCTGAGGCAAGGAAGTGGGTACTGAATTCGATACTGTTTGCTGATGACACAGTACTCATTGCAGAAAATGAAAGTGACTTACAAAATTTGGTCAGTGTTTTTGAGTGTCTGTAACAGGAAAGTTGAAAGTACAGTAATCCCTCGTTTATCGCGGGGGTTAGGTTCCAGAACCCCCCGCGATAGGCGAAAATCCGCGAAGTAACGACTTTATATTTATTTTATTATTTATATAATTTATATATTATATTTTATATATATTATTTATATAAGCACGCATATCTGTGAATCTCGCCTCAGCCCGTGTGAACAAGGTCACCCAACCACTAGTTTCTCGAGAGATTCAAAGTCGGCTACATTTCACAGGAAACTCATCAAAATTCTAGTCAGAAACTCGGTCATCAACATTTTTTTTTTTTTTTTTTTACAGCAAAGGAGACAGTTCAAGGGCACACAAAAAGCAAACATTAATAAAAAAAAGCCCGCTACTCACTGCTCCTAAAAAGAAAGAGGTGGCCGAAAGATAGGTCAGTTTCGGGAGGAGAGGTGTCCTGATACCCTCCTCTTGAAAGAGTTTTGTCGTAAGGCAGGAGGAAATACAGATGAAGGAAGAGTGTTCCAGAGTTTACCAGCGTGAGGGATGAAAGAGTGAAGATGCTGGTTAACTCTTGCATAAGGGGTTTGTACAGTATAGGGATGAGCATGAGTAGAAAGTCGAGTGCAGCGGGGCCGCGGGAGGGGGGGAGGCATGCAGTTAGCAAGTTCAGAAGAGCAGTCAGCGTGGAAATATCGATAGAAGATAGAAAGAGAGGCAACATTGCGGAATTTAAGAGGTAGAAGACTATCAGTATAAGGAGGAGAGCTGATGAGAGACGAAGAGCCTTAGCCTCCAATCTGTCCAGAAGAGCTGTGAGTGGAGCCCCCCCACATGAGATGCATACTCCATACGAGGTGACAAGGCCCTGTATATGGACAGCAACTGTGCAGGGAGAAGAACTGGCGGAGACGGTACAGAACCAGCCTCGAGGAAGCTGATTTAGTTAGAGATGAGATATGAAGTTTCCAGTTGAGATTTTGAGTTAAGGATAGACCGAGAATGTTTAGTGTTGAGGAAGGTGATAGCTGGGTGTTGTCAAAGAATAGGGGATAGTTGTTTGGAAGATTGTGTCGAGTGGATAGGTGAAGAAACTGTGTTTTTGAGGCGTTGAAGGACACCAGGTTCTTCTTGCCCCAATCGGAAATAATAGTAAGGTCTGAGGCTAAGCGTTCTGCAGTCTCCAGCCTTGAGTCGTTAAGTTCCTGAAGGGTGGGTCTTCTATTAAAAGAAGTTGAGTAATGCAGAGTGGAGTCATCGGCGTAAGAATGGATAGGACAGTTCGTTTTGGAAAGAAGATCATCAATGAACAACAGAAAAGAGTGGGAGATTGGACAGAACCCTGTGGGACACCACTGTTAATAGATTTAGGGGAAGAACAGTGACCGTCTACCACGGTAGAAATAGAACGGTCAGAAAGGAAACTGGAGATAAAGGTACAGAGAGAAGGATAGAAACCGTAGGAGGGTAGTTTGGGAAGCAAAGATTTGTGCCAGACCCTATCAAAAGCTTTTGATATGTCCAGCGCAATAGCAAAAGTTTCACCGAAACGGCTAAGAGAGGATGACCAAGAGTCAGTTAAGAAGGCTAGGAGATCACTAGTTGAACGCCCCTTGCGGAACCCATACTGGCGATCAGATAGAAGGTCAGAAGTGGAAAGGTGCTTTTGAATCTTCCGGTTAAGGATTGATTCAAAAACTTTAGATAGACAAGAAAGTAAAGCAATAGGACGGTAGTTTGAGGGATTGGAGCGGTCACCCTTCTTAGGTACAGGCTGTATGAAGGCATACTTCCAGCAAGAAGGAAAGGTAGATGTTGACAGGCAGAGGCGAAAGAGTTTGACCAGGCAGGGTGACAGCACGGAGGCACAGTTTTTAAGGACAATAGGAGGCACTCCATCAGGTCCATAAGCCATAAGTCGGTTACTCGTGTGGTCGGTAAGTTGTGGTCACAAGAAGAAGAAGAGCGTATCAGCTGTTTGGTTCAGTCGCTCTCCACGTGTGTATTCCAGTACTGCAAAGAGTTCCACGAAACTAGATAAGCTTGGAGTAATTATTTTGAGCAAGTTTAGGACTTTAGTCTTGTTCAAGTGTAGCCATTGCCTCATCCTGTCTGGGTCGTCACTGCCAACTTCTCGAGCATTTAACGGTAGCAAGCTGTAACACTCTCCCTTTGTCTCCGAGCTAACCACTGACGAACCAACAAATGCTACGGTCGCTGAGCCAATCAGCACCCAAGATACAGAACACAGTGCTCTGGATGGTCGCCCCCCATCCACCAGCCAATAGTGTGCCGTGTACGATCACACATGGGCAAACTATCTCAAGCGTAAGCGGCCGTAGCTGCGTTTTACATACGTGCGAGTCTTTGTCTCTGCTGTACGCTATGTATTTTATTGCAATTTAATATTCTTTTAATATGTTCTTATTAATACTTTAATTTTTTATATTGTTTACATTTTTTAGGCTAGAAAATGCTTCTTTTACTGCAAAAAAAGTAAAATAATAAATATATTAAAATACCTCTATACCGCAAAATCCCGCGATATAGCGAAAAATCCATGATACGAAATTCAATATTAACAATTTTAAAATCTGCAATACAGCGAGACCGCGATAAGTGAACCGCGATATGGCGAGGGATTACTGTAAATGTCAAGAAAAGTAAAGTGATGGTTTGAGAGCGAAGTAGAAGTGAGGTTGTAGATTTTGTATGCCCATATAGAGTGGGTATTGAGTGTGAAAAAGAATGCAAAATAATTTTGAATGGTGAAGAAATGGAGGTCAATGAGTTTAAGTACCATGGATCAGTTATGTGTAAGCATGGTGGTACGGAGGGAGAGATAAGAGAAAGGGCATTGCAAGGAAGAAGGGTGGTAGGGTCTTTGGGATGAATCATGAATGGCAGAAGTGTGAGCTTGGAGGTAAAGAGGGATTTGAGAAATACAGTAATAGTACCAACCCTCACATATGCAAGTGAAACGTGGGCCTGGAATGAAAGTCAGAGGTCTAGAGTGCAGGCAGTGGAAATGAGTTATTTGAGGAGTGCTTGTAGTGTGAGTAGAATGGATGGAATGAGTAATGAAAGTGTGTACGAGCGTTTTGGAATGTGTCACAGGGGTGAAGGGAAGAAGTGTGGAGTGGTGGAAGAAGTGAAGCGACAGACTTTAAAGTGGTTTGGCCACATGGAGCGAATGGAGGAGAGTAAGATGACCAGAAGGGTGTATGTGAGTCAGGGTTGTTTTGATTTAAATCAAGTGATTTAAATTGATTTAAATCAGAGTAAAAAAAATCATGATTTAAATCAAAATTAAATAAACTGTATTGAAAATGATTTAAGTGTTAAACCATGAGTGAAATATCTAATTTAAATTATGAATTTATGAACGTGTGATTTTTTCCTCTTCCCCAAGCTCAAGGGGGTCATCAAGGGGACCCGTTTTGAAGACGTGGACGACATCAAAAAGGCCGTGATGACGGAGCTGCGGAGGATCCCGGAAGAATCCTTCCAGGAGTGCATGCAGGCGTGGCAGAGAAGGATAGGAAAGTGCGTTAGACTCCAGGGGGATTACTTCCAAGGGGAAAACTTGTAGTTTGTAGTTTGGATTCAAAATAAATCTTTTGTGACACCAGTCCTGGAACTTTTCTGACACACCTCGTGTATATATATATATATATATATATATATATATATATATATATATATATATATATATATATATATATATATATATATATATATATATATAGATATATATATATATATATATATATATATATATAAGAAAGAAGGAAGAACATGTGAAGCAGTTGTAGAGGGAAAGTATAAAGTCTATTTGTCCTGTACTGATCCTGTAGCAAATCAGGCACCAATGAATAATTGCCATCTCTTACAAGAAAAATATTCAAAATCTTTAAAAAAAAACTATTAGTCCTACTCATGATTTTTATGTGAAAACTCATCATGGGTAATGTGTATTAAACTATGGCTTCATTTAACATTACCAAGTTTAATACAAGAAAATGGCCTCCTAAGTCTGAAACAAATAATCAGTGTAAACAAACAAGGATTAATGCAAAAAAAAATCATTTAAATGAAATAAATCAATTTAAATAAATAAAAAAATCTGATTTAAATCAAATAAATTGATTTTTTTATATTTAAAAAAAAAAAAAAATCATGATTTTTTCCAACCCTGATGTGAGTGAGATAGAGGGAGGGAATGCTAGAGGATGACCTCCAGTGAAATGGAAAGATAGGGTGCAGGAGTACGTTAGGGAGAGGGGGGAAAGATCTTTGAGAAACTTTGAGCAGGCAAGGAGGGAGTGTCCGGATAGAGAAAGTTGGAAACTCTTCTGCCGTGGCCATCCCCTGGTGGGAGCTCCTAGCAGCAGGCGTCCATGAAATGATGATGATGATGATGATGATGAATATCCATAATGTACATGGATTTTTTAAATCTATATTGTTCTCCTAAACTACTGTATGAACCGTTTCATTTCAAAATGTTTATTTTTTATGAATTTTTATAATAATAATGTGAGGAGTCCCTGAGGACAATGTTTACTTCCCGGGCTTAAACTCAGACGCTCCGCCTGGTGGGCAGCGCGGCCTGTGACTGGCGGAGCAATAGGTAGCGCAGGAAAACCAGCTCCTCATTGATTCTCGTGCTGCTGGCGATGCCGCCTCTTTACCTCCGACAATCACTACATGATAATAAGATATTCTTGTTCACACTCATTGCTAGTACACCCTCGATTCTCTTGTTATAAGTGTCAGTATACCTTGCACTGTTTGGGGAAGTCGCTAAAAATGACAGATTTGGTGATGTCGCCCCTTTGCCTCCGGACGCCTCATATGAGAGGGAGCGAGAGGTGTTGAGAGTGTGTGGCAAGGTGCGGGGCTTAGCTGACCCCGCAGCTGCCACTACCCCACCCGCCAGTTTCTCGTGGATATACTACAGTAAAACAGAAAGAAGAGGAGGAGGAAGAGGAGGAGGAGGAGAGGGAAGAGGAGGAGGAGGAGGAGGAGGAGAGGGAAGAGGAAGAGGAGGAGGAGGAATAAAATTATGCATTGGTGTGTTCCTATACCCTACTAAATAGTGGCAGCAGGATGGATTAACATAAATTACTGGAGTCTGAGGCAGAGGTCCATTGCTGGGTGACATGAAGGCCAGGATGGCTGAACATAAATTACTGGAGTCTGAGGCAGAGTTCCATTGCTGGGTGACATGAAGGCCAGGGTGGGTGAGGTATAAGGGCACGTTGCTGCACTCACCACCCAAGGACTGCAGGCTGGAGGGCACTCCTGGCACACCCTTGTAGTGGGGCAGCAGGAGGAACCACTGGGTAGGACATCTTAGCGGGGCTCAGTGTGGCCCATGAGCATTAAGTTGGAGCAGCGCTGGAACACTCTCCTCCTCATCCTCTGTCCCTGTGGTGGTGCTGGCCTGGCACTTCCTCTGGGGTGAGTCTCTGAAATGGGAAAGCAGCATTCATCCAGGCCAGTGTTGTCCAAACTGGGGTCCACAGCATAGATCAATGGGGTACGTGAAAAGACGACGAACACACACACACACACACACACACACACACACACACACACACACACACAGCAGAAACTTCCCATGTTCTATGAAGGAAAAGAGAGGGAGGGACGGGTACCTAGGAAGGATGCGTAATGCACATGTACCGTATTTTGCGGCGTATAGCGCGCACCTTTTTCACATAAAAAATGTCTGAAAGTTTAGTCCTGCGTGTTATACACCGAATGTACAAATTTTTATTGATTTTTTTTCCTTCTTTGGGGTGTTTTTAACCCTTTCATTGCTAAGCGTTCGCAACGAGACTATCCCCTCAGGCGCGCTCGGGCACCCCAGCGGGGGAAGGGTATTTCTTTTAACCGCTATATCTCAAAAACTATTCATCATAGTTACAAAACAAAAACACCATTGGAAAGAGGCCAAAATCTATATGATTCGGTTATGTAAGCCTCTCCTGCAAACATACAGGCACGTTCAGGGGGTGTTTTTTGCTGTGAGTGTGACTGGCGCTCGCAGCGAGCTTTTAGCACCACCAGCAAGTGACGCTAGTGCTCGCTCTTTTAACCTCTGTATCTCATAAACTATTCATCACAGCTAAATAACAAAAACACCATTGGAAAGAGGAGGCCAAGATCTATACGTTTCGGTAATGTAAGCCTCTCCTGCTAAAGTACAGGCACGTTCAGGGGGTGTTGCCTGTGAAGACGTACATTTATACGTGCGTGACGGTCAGCCGTAAGGCAACTACTGTAGATCTCTTGATGATGGGGTGCTGGCAGGGCAGTATTGCCAACTGCAAAATTTACAACTATTTGGTTAAAATATCAGTCATGTGATAGGTGAAGCTATGCAAAAATGTCGCTATATTGGTCAACAACATCCACCAGTTGCTCGTCCGTAGATTTTCCGCGCTGGGCTGACATGATTTTCCACCAAATTTAGTGAAGAACCCACTCAATTGGCAATCCTGTGTTGTGAGAATTAGTGTTGGAACACTCTCATACGCGGGAGATTTGAGTGCGGCTGGAGGTCGCAGCGAGCGTTTAGCACCACAAGCAAATATGCCTAACGCCCGCTGCAAGTGTTTAGCAATGAAAGGGTTAAGGGTCTTTTTTTTGTCTTATCCAATAACAACTGCAAACTTACCTTTATTATTGTTTATGATCCTTCGTAGTCCATAGCTGTCTTATAATATGTTACCATAAAATACAGATCGATCAAATAACTACTACACAAAAATGAAATCAGTGGAGGATCGCCCATGCCTTGCTGTTATCCCGGGGCCCGGGCACCGACACGACCCGGCCGCCATTTGCATTGTTTTGTATGACTAAGGAGCACTGTTGCCAATTCGAGGAGTACAAGCTACATAAAAAATCATATTGGAAAAAAAAAAATCAATGTGTTCATTATTAATTATTAATATTAGTGAGAATAATGGGGTAAATATATATGATATCAGAAACTGTACATCATGAGTCTTGTACAAGGAGTTATTTCGCGCAACACCAGCCCGGCCGCCATTTGCATTGTTTGAAAGCCACACAACCACACCCATACAACAAACAGCTGCATGACGCGTGTCACTAGAACCGTGTGAAGTGTGTCTTGCCTACAGTACCCTCTCGAGTTTCGCGCTCGCTTCGTTCCGAAGGTTTAGCGCTAAACTCGAGGATCGTGAAACTCGAGGTATTGAAAACACTGAAAAAGCGCTTAACTGTTCCGACCCGTGGAGATTTTATTTATTTTTATTTTTTTATTTTTACATGTGGGCTATGGCACCGGTAGACTATCCATCTGGGCCTGATGGTTGGCCCGTAGCCCGTCATGGCGCAGGCAGCTGTTTGTAGTGGCGAAATTATAATTGGCTCACGCTGCTCCCCGGAGCTCACTTTTTTTCCTCCTTTACACCTTTATCATCTCAAAATACATACCTTGGAAAAAGGCAGAAAACAGGAAGAGAGAACGGGTCGTTTTAAAGCCACAGATGAAGCCTTACGATTGGTTGAGCTCTGAAAACACGATTGTGATTCGCTGGGAGGCTGACGACGTCATCGCCAGCGCTCACCCGGTCAGCAGCCTCGCTGCCTTATGGCAGGCACACATGATCCGGCCTGGCTCGTCCGGCCAGCTCAAAGTGGGTGGGGCTAAAGGCCTTCAGTCCGTGTGTGTGTGTGTATTTCGTCCGGCATGGCCTTGTGAGGCGGCCGGATGGCCGTCAGTCTGTGTTTGAAAATCCCTCCGGCGCAGCCTCACGCCTCACCGTGTGTGTGGCTCATTAAGGCAGTGTTACACTGGCCGTTTTCCTCTAACCATTGTGGCTACTGGCAACGCCCGTGCGCCTATCCGGAAGCAAGTTGTTGGTTGTCCGTAAGCTGGTGTCACACTGGGCCCTATTCTTCCCACCACGTTGGCGGCAGCTTGGACAACCGGCAACTCCAACTTTTCCTGGTGTGCGTCACACATGGCCAAGGTCGGTTGCCCGTATCCACATCCACAACGTAAACAAAGTACTTGCCTTGTATCAACATGGCGTCGTCTGCTAAAGTAAGGGCTGCCACGGCTTGTGCTGCCATTACCCAAGTTATGGACCTGTTGCTGCAGTTAAATGGAAGGAAGAAGCTGTTGTGGGTGTGGCGTGTCTGTGGTTCCTCCATCCCAGTTCTCATTGTCACCACTGCGCGTGCGCGGCTAACCCACCCATCTAGACTCCGACCACATAAACACGTGGATCGAATAACAACAAAGACACACACACGCAGATACGCGCAGATGTTTCTCACAAACAAAAATGGCTTTGTCATTTCCTAGTGTGTGTCAAAACTTATTTGTTGAATGGTTCTTACAAACCAAACATACCCAATGGCAAGAAGAGAGCAGTGTTAAAGACGACTGTTCTCTTCTTGCCAAGAGCTAGATTTGGTTCATGTGAGCCACTCACCAAATAGGACTACTACATTCTAACACACTCAAGAAATGGTGAAGTCGTTTCTGTTTGTCAGAAACATCTGCAGTGGTTCATAATGAGTCTGCCTTGTGTGTGTGTGTGTGCTTTTTTTTTTTGTGTGTGTGTGTGTTGTTATTCGATCCATGTGTTTATGTGTTTATGTGGTTGAGTCAAGATGGGTGGGTTGGCCGCGCACGCGCAGTGGTGACAATGAGAACTGGCATGGAGGAACCACAGACACGCCACACCCACAACTGTTTCTTCCTTCCATTTAACTGCAGCAACAAATCCATAACTTGGGTAATGGCAGCACAAGCCGCGACAGCCCTTACTTTAGCAGACGACGCCATGTTGATACAAGGCAAGTGCTTTGTTTACGTTGTGGATGTGGATACGGGCAACCGACCTTGGCCGTGTGTGACGCACACCAGGAAAAGTTGGAGTTGCTGGTTGTCCAAGCTGCCACCAACGCGGTGGGAAGAAAAAAAATGTGTGTGACATCAGCTTACGGATAACCGTGAACTCGCTCCCGGTTGGGCGTACGGGCATTGCCAGTAGCCCTAACGGTTGGACGAAAATGACCATTGTGATAGGGTGAGCGTCGGCGATGATGTCATCGGACTCCCAGCGAATCACAAGCGTGTTTTCAGAACTGTCAGCCAATTGTAAGGCAGCTGCCTTCTGAGGCTTCAAAATGACCCATTCTCTCTCTCTCTCTCTCTCGCCATAGCCACAATGTTTGGAGGAAAACCTACTGTGTGATACGACCTTTAAAGGTAGCGTGGGTGACGCCGATAATAAGTAGACGTGACCCGTACGTGTTCAAGCAGCGCGAAACTCATGATAATGCGCGAAAGTCAAGATGGTAAGAATATAGGACCAACCACGAAACTTGTGGATCGCGAAACTTGAGAGGGTACTGTAGTTGTCTGTCATAACCTACGAGTGACGGTGAGAATTATATGCTAATTATGATATCAGAAGCTGTGCATCATAAGTATGTACGGGGATGTATTTCTCACAACACCAGCCCGGCCGCCATTTTCATTGCTTTACTCAAGGACACTTGTCAATTCAAGCAGTACAGGTTACACCAAAAATGTATAAATTTCGGGAAAATGTACATCGACAATGCTCTTTAACCATAAGTATTTCTGAGCATTTCAAGAACTATTTTTTTCCAAAATTGTTGTCTTAAAGTTTGGGGTGCGCGCTATACGCCGTGAAATACAGTACCTAAATATAATATAATATAATATAAATTTAATACAGTCATCCCCCGCCGTTCGCGGGTATTTCGTTCCCGGACTTCGGCGCGATGCGCGAAACCACGAACGGCGGGACTATAACCCTATGGGAAAATATGCATTTGGGGAAGTCACCTCTGACACGTCATATAAAACATGTTTTTTTCGTTCTTTTTAATGACTGAAATGAGACAAGACCTTGTTAGACAACAATACGTAATCAACACTCACCCTGGGGTCAAAATTTAGTAGCACAGAAGACCCAAAAGTAGCCCAATTTGCGATAAGTAGCCCAATCTGGCAACACTGCAGTGTGGCGGCGCGTGAATTTTTTTTTTTTAGGATAATGTTGCTATGAGAAAATCTCGACCACTAGCAGTCGTCCCTGAGTGAGCTGCTGGCCAATAGGAAAGCATGACGTCACAGTCTAACCGTGACGTCACTCAGGAGCAACCTAACGTCCATTGCCCCGCCTCCCTCCCTCCTCTCTGCCTTCCTCCCTCCTCTCTCCCTTCCCCCCTCCTCTCTGCCTCCCTCCCTCCTCTCTGCCTCACTCCCTCCCGCCCTCCTCTCGGCCTTCCTCCTCCTCTCTCCCTTCCCCCTTCCTCTCTGCCTCCTCCTCCCTCCCTCCTCCCTCCTCTCTGCCTTCCTCCCTCTCTCCCTTCCCCCTTCTCTCTGCCTCCCTCCTCCCTCCTTTCTGCCGTCCTCCCGCCTGTCTCACTTGCCCCCTCCTCTCTGCCTCCCTCTCTCCCTCCTCTCTGCCTCCGTCCCTCCCTCCTCTCTGCCTTCCTCCCTCCTCTCTCCCTTCCCCCTTCCACTCTGCCTCTCCCTCCCTCCTCCTCCTCTCTGCCTTCCTCCTCCTCTCTCCCTTCCCCTCCTCTCTGCCTCCCTCCCTCTCTGCCTTCCTATTTAGCGTCAATGCATCCAGATACACCTTGAAACTGGGGTCAGCGTATAAGCCGGGGGTCACAATTAGTTGACTGATCATGAAACCGCGATGGGTGAGACCGCGAACGGCGGGGGGTGACTGTATAATATAATTGAGTTCAATCACCCATGGGGGCTATGCAACAGTAGGAGAAGGTAATAAAGAGTACAATAGGCAAAAAAGTTTGGACAGCATTCATCTAGGCAAAGCATTATTACTATAAGAGATGAGGCAGGTACGGAGGGAGGAGTGCAGACGCTACAAACTTTCTTAACATCAAGGGAGGCAGCTCAAGGTAACACAGAAACAGCAACAAAAAAGCCTGCTGGACGCTGCTCTGACAACGGAAACAAGAATGAGAGGCTGGACAAAAGACTGCCTCGTTGTCTACTTCTTCCATTTTGCTCAATAATTTGTAGATTTGTATTAGGTTTCCCCTTTCTCTTCTTTGTTCTAGTGTTGGTAAGTCCATTTCCTTTAGTTTTTCCTCGTATGTCAATCCCTCCAGCTCTGGAACCATTTTTGTTGCCATCCTCTGTATTCTTTCTAGTTTCTTGACGTGTTTCTTCATATGGGGAGACCACACTGCCTCCGCATATTCTAATTTTGGTCTGATCATAATGGTAGTTAATTTTTTCATCATATCCTTATCCATGTAGTGGAATGCTATTCCTGTATTTCTCACCTGTTATACGTATCACCGAATATCCGATTTATAGGACTCTCTGGCTGATTATTATCTTGCATTATCACTATTGCATTATTATGTACTTTCTTTAATATTTCACCATTTCCCATTTTATATGTCCATTTTGGTCTTCCTTCACTTTTTCCCATTTCCATAACATGACATTTCTTCACATTGAATGTGTGTGTGTGTGTGTGTGTGTGTGTGTGTGTGAGGATACCCAAAGACACACAGTGGTGGTCCCTTGCAGACTCCTTATGTTCTTATGACTACAAGGACAGTGACAAGGAAAACACATCAGGGCACACAGGGACAGGATGAGAACACACAACGATATACAAGGACAAGGAAAATGGACAGATACACAAAAATAGAAGGATACGTTTAAAAATATGTCCCTTACTTGGTTGGCAGTCATGCACGCCCACAGCCCTTAGTGGCGGGCGGTGACGTGCAGGCTGTAGGCGTGGTCCACCCTGGCGGCTCCCTCCTCCACGCCGCTCGCCGAGTTGCTGCCACCACCCACGGCTGCTCCCTCGCCAGATGGTAAAAGCCATCGCCAACTGCAGATGTAATTTCATGCAGTATATATGTAAATTACTGTGCTATATTATATCATATGTTTTCCAGTGATTTGATGAGATATAATTTTATGTATTATTTGAACATTTGAACTTAAAAGGCGGCAAGATGTCAGTCAGCCAATACATCAGCAAATATTGTGACCCAGTTGTGGCGTGGGTTGTGAGAGGAACACCAAGTACAATCGTGGGACACAAGTGTTGACACACTGTCCACTGAGTTTCGTTCAGCTGCCCCGACTTTAAAATATATACACCGCATGGAAAGAGGCTAATGTTCAGATATGTCACTACATATACACTCTCCATAATTTATTAGATATGAATTTGTCAGTTGTGCACACTGATAACAAGTTTTTAATTTGTGGACGAAAATGTCTCTTTACATTTCGTTCAAATTTAGTCATTGACAGCTAAAGTTGTTTACAACGCTATTATGCATTTGGATAAATGTTGTATTCATTCCTGCAACGTCCTCGCTAGAAAATACGAAAAAAAAATTGATAACGTGCACAAATGTTCTGATATAGTCTAAAAATATATAATGATACCACCATTTAACTCTCGCTTGACAATGTTATGCAATGACGTCATCGACCATGCCAGCCGACGCATTTAATTAAGAAACTAGTAGGCTATTATGAATTGGAATGAATTACAAAGCTATTATTTTGCATTTAAGAGTATTAAGCGATTCGTTTGCATTTATGAAACTAGGCTATTACTTTGCATTTACGAATACTAAGTTATTATTATGCACTTAAGAAAACAAGGCTATTATTTTGCAGTAACTTTTTTTCTTAAAGAGAAATTAATTCTCACTCTCTCTCTCTCTCTCTCTCTCTCTCTCTCTCTCTCTCTCTCTCTCTCTCTCTCTCTCCATAATGCCCACTGATGACCAAAGCCAAGCAAGTATTTAGCTTATGGAATGCAGGAAATCTTATTACAGATCGTGCACAAGTGGAAACAAGAGCATTCATAACAGATTTTTTAAAGAATCATAATTGTCGTGCAGTTGATGCTCACAATTTCATAAGAAAAAGCCTTAAATAATATCTCTCACACACCCACACACACTCTTTGATCCTTGCAAACACACACACACACACACACACACACACACACATCACATACAACTCGAATGTAGCTCTGCTGGATAGTTGCCATCTTTCGCTAGCGGCGTCCAAAACATTTTGGAAACTGTGTCAACACTCATATCCCACAACTGTACTATTTATAGTAAATATCTAGTGGTAAAAAATAATAAATTGGTTTCGTTTAGTTTGCTTTCCAAGAGGTGAAGCAAAGAGTGTTACAAGCCAACCTGAGCTTCCCTTCCTCCTCCTTTTCCTTCTTATTACATTTATTATTATTATAAGAGACAAATCAGGTGGAAAGGGAGGAAGGCTGACACTGTAAGCTTCCACTCCAGCGGCCCACACACACCGCAGACCACAAGAAGGAAAGTAAAAGCAATGAGAAAACTAGAAAGAGGCTGAGATACTGTAGAAGACTATACAAGTGGAGGGACAGAGAGGCAGGGCAACAAATATCCCAAAATACACCTCTCCTCCTCCTCCTCCTTACCTTCCTCCCGGCCTCGCGCCGCCGCCTCCCCCGCTGTGCTGCCTGCCACCCGAGGTTCTCCTTGGCCCAGAATGTGACGGGCGTGATGGGGCAGCTGATCTGATGCGATGCAGGGCCGCACGCCACCCTCGGCCACTCTGTGGGGAGGGATGTGTCAGCATCCCCGGCATTGCTGTGATGTGTTCCAGCACAGTGATCCTCACCAACCTGGCTTTGGTCTGTAGCCTTGTTCCTTTATTTGTAACCTATCAAGCAGACAGTACAGGTGAATGTTGCAGTTTTTGATGGGATAGATAAGTGGAGTACCCCGGGGCAATGTTTTAGGCCCATTATTTGTGGTACGTATATATTTATGATCTTACTTAGTATAGTGCAATTTTTGACTGGACAGATGTTATGAGTGGTGTAGCCCCGGGCAATGCTCTAGAGGCAGTATTACTTATGGTACCATACACACACACACACACACACACAGAGAGAGAGAGAGAGAGAGAGAGAGAGAGAGAGAGAGAGAGAGAGAGAGAGAGAGTAGAGGTGCACCGGAACTTGGTTCCAGACGTTTACTTCCGGCTGGAACCTCAAATTTTAGCAAGATTCTGGTTCCGGCCGGAACTATCATGAAATTACCGGCCAGAACCGGAACTTTTATTTTACATCTCAGCAGTTATCACAAGGCTTACCTTTCTCAACTCTTAACTATTTGCATTAATTTCTAATCTTGACATTTTTCAACTTTTAATTTACATAATTTCATTAAGAAAATATGAAGTGGTTAGTAATACACTGTAGTTATCTTTCAAGCACTTTTATTGGAAAACTTGCAGGATAAACTTTGTCGTTATCCAAAATTATAATGACTAGGAATTAAGATTTATTCTTTAGTTTATCAACCAATGGAAGAGGTGCAGAAAAAAATTACTTATCTTCAATTATATACGGAAACTGAAATCTGACTGTACCAAATTTATAATTAATGCTATACTAATTAAGACTTTTCTTCATATTTTTAACCATTTATAGGTGGAAAAAGTTCCGGTTAGTTCCAGTTCCGGCCGGAACTTGATATACTGGTTCCGGTGCATCCCTAATATATATATATATATATATATATATATATATATATATATATATATATATATATATATATATATATATATATATATATATATATATATATATATATACTTATATATATTAATGATCTTCCTGAGTATAGAAGAATGGTGTAAAGTAATTGTGGATTGACTCTGCGCTTCCAAAATACAATATTACGCCTCCATATTATAATTAAAGGACAAAATACATGTCCCTCAACCATAATATGAAGGCGCAAGTACTTAAAGTAAAGAAAAAGGCCTAATCCCCTTCCCCTAACAATCTTGAGGGACCCGTGAGAAATCGGAGGGGTTGGGCGGGAGAGCAAATTTAAACTACCCCAACCAAAATTTACATAACCTAACCTCTAACGGGGTGGGGGGGGGATTTGCCCCCCTCGACCCTTCTCCTAACCAGGGGGGGCACAGATACAACCACTTATTGGCATCCATCAAAATGGCGCTGCCCCACAGCGCTGCCATCGGGGGATTTTATTTAGAAAATATATATTTTCTCCGTAGGTAGAGCACAGAAACATTTCAGGTAGACAGCATCATTGCAATAGCTGCTTTTACCCCACAATTTCCCTGGTCTTCATAACCCTCCCCACTACCAGGTGTTGTAAGTCTGTTGAAGTGGAGAGGAATAATATCTGTTATTTTTTATCATCACTTGTAGACGCAGTATATGTTTGATGCGCCAGTAAAACTAGAGAAGTACAACAGTATGTGATACCTTGGAAAGGTTATTATTGCCATGGGAGCAATATTGGAGGTGTGTAGTGAATCCCCATATTTACCTGGTGTAGTTTTTGACTGGACTGACGTTATGAGTGGTGTACTCTAGGGCAATGTTCTAGAGGCAGTAAATTATTTGTGGTATATATTAATGACCTTACTTACCTGGATAACCTTTCCCTATGAGCCATGCTTGGGTAAACCGTCAGGCAAAGAACTGAAAGGTCTTGCCAACCAATGCGCCAGCCTATCCAAGCTCATCAAACAACAGAACATAATCCAATAAGACATATGCTATATATATATATATATATATATATATATATATATATATATATATATATATATATATATATATATATATATATATATATATATATATATATATATATATATATATATATATATATATATATATATATATATATATATATATATATATATATATATATATATATATATATATATATATATATATATATATATATATATATATATATATATATACACACACACACTCACATTAATGATCTTACTGAGTATAGAAGAATGGTGTAAGGTAATTGTGGATTGACTCTGCGCTTCCAAAATACGATATTATGCCTCCATATTATAGTTAAAGGATGAAATACATGTCCCTCAACCATAATATGAAGGCGCAAGTACTTAAAGAAAAAGGCCTAATCCCATTCCCCTAACGATCTTGAGGGACCCGTGAGAAATCGGGGGGGGGGGGGGTTGGGTGGGGAAGCAAATTTAAACTACCCCATTCAAAATTTACATAACCTAGCCTCTAACATGGGGGCTGCCCCTCAACCCCCCTCCCAACCAGGGGGGGGGCTTTGCCCCCTCAACCCCCCTCCCAACCAGGGGGGGCACAGATACAACCACTTATTGACATCCATCAAAATGGCGCTGGCCCACAGCACTGCCATCGGGGGATTTTATTTAGAAAATATATATTTTCGCCGTAGGTAGAGCACAGAAACATTTCAGGTAGACAGCATCATTGCAATAGCTGCTTTTACCCCACAATTTCCCTGGTCTTCATAGCCCTCCCCACTACCAGGTGTTGTAAGGTGTTGCCATTCCATTCAGTACGTCAATATCTTGCAGGAAAGTAGCTATACGGTTGATTGTAGAGGAAATATTATTAGTCTGAACCTTCATATAAATTTATAAGTCGTCAGCAAAGATCTTATATTGACAGCTAAGTGATGAGGCCAGATGGTTCATGTAAATAAGAAAAAGAACAGGACTCAGGACTGAACCTTGAGGAACACCACTCATCACACTTTTGCAGGCACTAGAATAACCGTCAACAACAACTGACATTTTCCTCCCGTAAGAAAGTTGTGGATCCAAGACAATATGTTACTAGAAATACCCAAATGATGTAACTTGGTGATCAAAATGGAATGGCAAACTGTATCAAAGGATTTGAGAAGTCAAGTAAGATTGGCACTCCTACGGAATGTTAGTCCCTCCTGGCTCGCGGGCCAAAGCTGCCAGTTATGCATTTTCTGCTGCAGTGTTACCACGCTGGGCGAGCGAGCCATCTCCCAGGGCTCCCCTGCTTCATTCACACTTTCTATCACACTCTAAATCATGCTTGAAATGAGATGTGACACTGTATCAGGGCTCCCCAGCTTCATTCATACTTTCTATTATACTCTAAATCATGCTTGAAATGAGATATAACCCATGAAGAACAAGAAGAATAAGTTGCAAGGAAAAAGCAGCAGGGCTCCCCTCCTCAAGCACTGAGTCGCCTTGGAATCTGACTCTGCAGTGCACTCTGCAAGCCCCCTTCTCTCCTCATTCTGTTGTCATACACCTGGCAGTGAGGAGGGGAGCCCTGCCGCTTTTCATTTGCAATTTATTCTTCTTGTTCTTCATGGGTTGTGTACGTATACTGCCTTAGTGCAAACAAAAGAAATCGAAATACTTGGTAATATAGTTTCATATCTCATTTCAAGCATGATTTAGAGTGTAATAGAAAGTGTGAATGAAGCTGGGGAGCCCTGATACAGTTTCATAGCTCATTTCAAGCATGATTTAGAGTGTAATAGAAAGTGTGAATGAAGCTGGGGAGCCCTGATACAGTTTCATATCTCATTTCAAGCATGATTTAGAGTGTAATAGAAAGTGTGAATGAAGCTGGGGAGCCCTGATACAGTTTCATATCTCATTTCAAGCATGATTTAGAGTGAATATAATAGGAAGTGTGAATGAAGCTGGGGAGCCCTGATACAGTTTCATAGCTCATTTCAAGCATGATTTAGAGTGAATATAATAGAAAGTGTGAATGAAGCTGGGGAGCCCTGGGAGGATGGCTCGCTCGCTCAGCATGGTAACACTGCAGCAGAAAAGGTTAAGATTCGTTATAGTACCGTGCCAGTATTTCATTGCCTACCTTATGAAACATCACTAGCTCTTTATATATCTGTTCTACAAACGTTCAACAATCATGGAAATGCTTTCAAAATTCAATTCAAGGACCATTTATTGTTGAAAATAGGGGATAATATTCACGAAAGCACAGCCTCCTCTGGCAGCAGCCGCGGTGGCGGTGCAGCCGGTGTTGCGAGAAATACCTCCTCACAGAAAGTTCGGTTGGAGTAGTTTAAATATGCTCCCCTACACTAAACCCACTGTGAGCCATTTTGTGGCTGCGGCAGCGGCACTGTCGCCGCAGCTGCCACCAAAGGAGGCTACACTTTCGTGAATATATTATCCCCTATTTTTAACAATAAATAGTCCTTGAATTGTATTTTGAAATCGTTTCCATGATTGTTGAACGCTTGTAGAAAAGATATATGAAGAGCTAGTGATGTTTCATAAGGTAGGTAATGAAATACTGGCACGGTACTAAAATGAATCTTTAACGCAGAAAATGCACAACTGGCAGCTTTGGCCTGCAAATCAGGCGGGACCAACATTCCGTAGGAGTGCCGTAAGATTATGTCAACTGTACCTCTTGCATCAACACTTTGACTTATTTCATCATAAGTCAAGAGTAATGGGTACAGGTAACTCTTGATTTACGCGAGTATTGTGTCCTTGAAGAGGTCGCGTAAATCAAAAACAATGTAAATCAAAGAAGAGGTAGGTTTCTATTGAAAAATAAATATTCACTTCATTCAGTGGAGAGAGAGAGAGAGAGAGAGAGAGAGAGAGAGAGAGAGAGAGAGAGAGAGAGAGAGAGAATAACCATATCACCAAGATATCCACTCAGGCACTCAGTCTCGGCCTCACTCGTGTGAGGAAGAAATGAGGGACACCATGAGCAACTGGCTAGTATTGGTACCGGTACCGAGCAGTCTGGTACCAGTACTGTACCGTATAGCTGGTACCAGTACCTGCCCACCCCTATTGTTGAGTAGCATGGCAGCGTGGGTACTGTAGTGTTGTTCAAGTGGCGCGCAGGAAGAACTGAGCTCAGCTGTGTGGCTGCGGCACTTTGTGAGTCCAGTTGCGTGACACATCCATAAAAATGAAAAAAATGTGTAAATTAAACATTTATTTGGATTTTGGACCCCGCGTTATTTCAAAAACGCATAAACCAAACACGCGAAAATTGAGAGTTACCTGTACAAGTCACACCAGCACCAAGTCACTCCAGCCCCCCTCCCTATTCACTCCGGCCCCCCACCCTAGTCACTCCAGCCCTCAACCCAAGTCACTCCAGCCCCCCTCCCTATTCACTCCGGCCCCCCACCCTAGTCACTCCAGCCCTCAACCCAAGTCACTCCAGCCCCCCTCCCTATTCACTCCGGCCCCCCACCCTAGTCACTCCAGCCCTCCACCCAAGTCACTCCGGCCCCCCTCCCTATTCACTCTGGCCCCCCACCCTAGTCACTCCGGCCCCTCACCTAGTCACTCCAGCCCCCCTCCCTAGTCACTCTGGCCCTCCACCCAAGTCACTCTGGCCCTCCACCCAAGTCACTCCGGCCCCCCACCCTAGTCACTCTGGCCCTCCACCCAAGTCACTCCGCCCTCCCTATTCACTCTGTCCCCCGACCCTAGTCACTCCAGCCCTCCACCCAAGTCACTCCGGCCCTCCACCCAAGTCACTCCGGCCCTCCACCCAAGTCACTCCGGCCCCCCACCCAAGTCACTCCGGCCTCACCCTAGTCGGCTTTTATGAGGGTCATTATAGTCGCTATAGTAGTACCATCTGAGGTGCTGGCTAAAAGGGGGAATTACCATTCCCCTCCTGTTATATGATAACAATACTGTTGTAATACACAATAATAGGCGCATCTAGCATCACCGTAGCCGATTCAGGATTCAGGGGCCGGTTTCTTCAAAGGTCCCAAGTAAACCCTAAAGAGTCTACCATAAGGGTGTTCCTCCCCCTGGTTGCACCATCAATGAGTTCATACGTGATACAAGACATTATGCAATGGGCCATCAGCAATTATATCCTCTTCAATGGGATTTGGAATGGATTGTCTATTGCTGATATCTGGTACAGGCATATCACTGTCAATCTCCATACTGTCACAGCAGGAGGCTGTCCTACGTAGGTTATTACTGATGTTCACACGAGTGCTCTCTGCAGCAGGGGGCTCGACAGCTACATTCATTCCAACCAGAACCTTCAACTGAAGTATGCTGCTTCAAAACCAATTCGGACGTCGAGAGAGAGAGAGAGAGAGAGAGAGAGAGAGAGAGAGAGAGAGAGAGAGAGAGAGAGAGAGAGAGAGAGAGAGAGAGAGAGAGAGAGAGACCGACCTTGTATTGGTCGTCACTGGTCCCAGCAACAAGGTCGCCAGGGCCCAGCAGGCCCTCAATCTTGTCAGCGAAAAGTGCAGGGAGCTGGGGCTCAAGGTATCAGCTGAGAAGTCTAGGGCCATGATGTTCAAGGCCGCCCGGGAGGCCTAACTCTTCATACAAAACGTCAGGCTGGCCTGGAACCCCGCCTACCAGTACCTGGGGGTGTGGCTCGACAAGGGCCTGTCCTTCATCAAGCAGGCCACATACCTGAGGGAGAGGACCCAAGCGAGGCTGAACGTTATGAGGGCCATGACAAGAACTCGTGCAGGCGCCACGTTTCCAGTCCTGCGTCTGTTCTACGTGCAGGCTGTGCGGGCACTCATTGACTACAGTGCGCCTGTCCTCATTGCGATGTCCCCCACACAGCAAAGGAGGATCAAAGTAGTCCAAAAGAAGGCCATGAGGACCATGCTCGGGGCGCCAGGCTGGGCCAGCAGCGGTGTAATGCAGAGCGAGACCCGCCTTGTGCCCCTGGCCAGCAGGGTCCAGCAGATCGTTGCCTGCCGAGTGGCCAAGGTCCTCCACCAAGACAGGGAGTCGGTGGCACGAGCGGCGCTCTGCAGAGTCTTACCACAGAGGCGGGACCTGTTCACCGGCAAGACCTGGCTGTTGAAGGTGGCTGAGGCTGCCAGCCCCCTACCCCATCTCGACCACCTGCGGTGGGAGGGGCCTGACCGTCCAGCCGCCACCAAAGTCGCTCCACCTCCGTGGCAGCCCCCCACCACCGAGATCATCATAAGAGAGCTGCCTGCCAGCAAGGCGCAGTGAACACAGGGGGAACTCCTGCAGCACGCGCTCATGGTGGTGGCTCAGGCCAACGCGGGGAGCTGTGCCGTCTACTACACCAACGGCTCAGTCGACCCAGAGAGAGGCGCGACAGGCGCGGCGGTTGTCACCGGCAGAGAGACGCTGTCGTGGAGGACATCAGATCACTGCTCCACCTTACAAACCGAGCTGCTGGCCATCAAGCATGCCCTGGAGCATGCCCTGCAGCACTGGGAGGGGCCTGTCGTGTTGCACACTGACTCCCGCTCCTCCCTGCAGGTCCTGCAGCAATGGCGTCCACCGGATGACAACGTGCGGCTCGTCACCACCATCCTGGGCCTTACCCAGAGCATCGCCGCACAGGGGCGGCACGTCAAACTAAACTAGGTGCCCAGCCACGTAGGCCTGCGTGGGAACGAGGCAGCCGATGCAATGGCACGTGCACCCACCAGCATGCCAGCCATAACCAGCAATGTCCTGCCCAGCCTGCAGCAGGTTAAAGTGCAGGCCAGACGCACTGCCGCCGGCTCCGCAGAGGACCTACACAGGCAGGCTGAGCGGCACTCGCGGCAGGGGGCCTGGTACGCCAGGGCCACCGACCACCGGCCACTTCACCCCGGCCGGGAGCTGGATAGGGCGGACCAGATGACGCTGCACCGCCTCCGGCTTGGCTACAGACGCCCAGGAGATGAGGAACGACTTCGCGGGCTGGCAGTGTGAGCACTGCGAAGCCGTCGCTCATCGCCCCCTGGTCCACTACCTGCTGTACTGCCCCGCCACAGCCCAACTCAGACAGCAGCCCACTGAGGACCTGCAGGTTGAGGAGGCGAGAGCTGCCCTTGTGCTCCGGCGGGCTCAGACAACACTACCACGACTCCTGGAGGTGGTGCAGACCGCCCCTCCTCCACGCTGACCGCACACCACTATACTCCCCCCTGTAGGGAGTAGGGTGTGTGATGTGACCCGACCAGCCACCAGGGTGGCCCTGACACTCCCCCCAGCGGCAGGCCATTGCCCGCTCATCGACATATATGTCATTTGCAATATGTAAGATGTAAAAAGAAAGAAAGAAAAAAAAAAAGAGAGAGAGAGAGAGAGAATTGATGAACAATCAATTCAAGGAATGAGCAACCACCACCACCTCTCTCTCTCTCTCTCCTTTTGTGTGTGTGTGTGTGTGTGTGTGTGTGTGTGTGTGTGTAATTCATCACAGCATTTAGCTGCTTAATTGTCTTGTGACATCCAAAGGGAGGTTTCAGAAGTAAGTGCTCCGACTGTACCCTGACTTCTGACCTCGCTGTCAAAAAAAGCACCGACGTAAAGCAACGTTGCTAAGCATAGGCTAGTAGTGTTTATATATTATCATCGTTCATATTTTATGGTAAAATTCTAGTGTTTGCCCATACTCCCCCCTCCCCCCCATACAAGCCTGGGGACCTGGTGGGAATGCAGGGTTTCGGGTGGGGGACACGAAATCCGTCGCATTCGCGTATTTTTTTAGAGGGGGGGGATAAAAACTCCCTAGATCTAGGGAAATTACCTAAATTTAGGGAATTTTTCCTCCCACCACCACTAAAATAAGCGTTTGCTACGAATTTAGTGTTTCCCATACGGAAACCACGCACTCACTGGATCCTCAAGCTTGTTTTGGGAGAGAAGCGTAGTGAACCCACCAAACGATGCTCACCTCACCATCTGGCGTGGCACCGGAGGCCATCTGTGCTCACATAAACCGCCTACACCACACTCATGCCCTCTCTACTAGGTTGTCACCTCATCGCAAGGTTTCTGTCCTCCAAGTAGAGTCCGTGGCACCAAACACAGTGTATCTTCATTGTTTATCACTGACACAAGTAAAACAACCGGCTAGCCGGGATCCGTCCAACGCCACGCCTTAAACAGTACTGCGGCTTTTGCAGGAAGTGCAGGCTCTCGAACCCCTTGCCCAAGCTGTTCGAACACGTGAATCCTTACTGACCGGATTATGAATCTGCTTCACGGGCTCGTATTCCCAGTATACAAGGTGATTGTGGATATTGACTCCACGCCTCCAGAATACGATAATACGCCTCCATATATCATAGTTAAAAAACAAAGTACTTAAAAGTAAAGAAGCCGAATTAATCCCCTTCCCCCAACGATCTTGGGGGACCTGCGTGAACTCGGGGTATTTGAGTGGGGGAGCATATTTAAACTACTCCAACCGAACTTTACAACCTGCTAACCAAGGGGGGGCTGGTGCGTGTTCTAAAAAAAAAAAATAACCACGCGTGGTGGACCTGGTCTCACATGCGTGGGCTAATGGCTAACTAAGCGTACCATCGGAAATAGTATAAGGTAAAGGTACGTGTTCTAAAAAAAAAATAGCCACGCATGGTACATCTGGTCTCATGCGTGGGCTAATCGCTAACTAAACATACCATCGCTAACCTAGTGTACCATTGCTAACCGGATCGTTGGCAAAGCTGCTCATATTGCAATGGCGTCGCCATGTAAACGCATCGTCCGTATGTATAATATGCCCTTAAGTACAATATGGAGGCGTAATATCGTATTTTCGAGGTGCGGAGTGATTTTCAATAATTACCTTGCGTGGTTTCCGTACATTGTAAAAAAAAAAACAGAATGTATGAAATTTCCCTACATCTAAGTAATTGTAAGGAATTTCCCTACATCTAGGGTATTTTTCAACCCCTCATAACTCAAAAACTATGCCTTTGCGTTGCATTTCATGTTTACCACCGCATTCCCCGAAGTCTCAATGGCCCCCTAGCCAATTTTGGTTGCGAGGGGTGAGTATGGGCAAACACTAGAATAATACCTATTTTATAAAAAAAGAAAGCATTAAAACATAACGTAGCCTTATTAAATAATCATATCTTTACAGAGTATTTTACGTTCATTCAGGAATGGTAAATACAAAACACACTTTGTTTTGTGGGTGACATGATAGCGTGAAGGAATGGGAATTCCCCTTTATAACCAGCACCTCAGATGACTTCCAGAGATGGTACTACTATAGCAATTATAATGACCATCATAAAAGCCGACTAGGGTGGGAGGCCAGAGTGACTTGGGTGGAGGGCCGGAGTGACTAGGGAGGGGGGCCGGAGTGACTAGGGAGGGGGGCCGGAGTGACTTGGGGCCGGAGTAATTGATCCTTGACACTCCTTCCCGCTCTAAAGCCAAGTGCACATCTAGTTGCTGGTGGCACAGTTCCTGGCCAGGGAAGGGCTGACCAGCGGCAGTGACCTGAAGACCTGTAACCCTCAGACCCTTAGATATATCTCGTCCCTTCCTTCCACTGGCGGGGAGCGGGCAAGCTTGAAGGACGCACAAACCTAATTAACGGCCGCGCTGTGGAAATAACAGTCACTGAGCGTTGCTGGACACTTACAAAACTGATCCCGTCACTCCCGGCTTGCCCCAAAATGCCTGGGGAGCCAAACAGCCGTGGGAGAAGACAAGGGGGCGCTGCGGCCTCCCGGCGCCTGCTGCCATTCCCTTATTCTCTGAACTTCTGCTGCCATTTTCTCATTCTCTAAACTAACCATATTGCGTGTACACAGACTTATTCCTTCCTCTAGCACTGCTCTCCTTGCCTTCTGACAGCCACTGGTAATCCTCAGCCAGGGTCAGCCTCAGTACTGCACAGCCACAGTGGCGCGCTGCTGTGTTTACCTTCCCTACAGATGATGACGATGATGGCTGTGGCTCAACACCTTTGCAGCGGGAGCACAGCACCTGGCCATTCCTGTCTCGTTCCTGTTACTGTTTGCGTTCGCTTGTTCAGTATCGCTTCGCATCTTTTCTCTATCGTTTCCGGATGCTGGTTCTGCTCATAGGGTTGTGTGTGCGCGATACAACGAATGCCGGTCAACTCGGCCCATTGTCTACTCGGCCCATTGCCAACTCGGCCCATGACCAAGGCGGACCACAGAGTTAAATACATATAACTCTGTGTATAATCTGTATATAACTCTGTGAGTCGGACCACTGCATACCAACTCGGCCCATTGCGTATTCAACACAACGAAACACCTGATAGAAATTACAATATTTAATGAAATCTAATATATTTTCTTCAAGTGCACAATGCTTACACGGTACAGTAAGCTGCAGTCAGTTGCTAAAACCAAAAGTAATAAAAAATAGAATAGAAGAGAATATAATAGTTTATTGTTGAAAATTACAACAAATAAGGATCGAGGAGGACGGATATCATGCCTGGCCAACCCCCAGTCAATATACAAGAGATATGTATAACATACGCCATACAGAGGATTGTATATAATGTTGTGCTGGAAGCTTCCCCAGGCGTCCATGGGCATCTAGAAGGCTCCGGGAGGAACGAGCAGGGGGGCGGGGAACAAGGCGAGCCGTCCGCGCCCCGCGGGGCGCGGTCAGACGCCAGGCGGGATCGAAGTGTTGCCAACTCGCATATATTTTTGCTACATGTTCTTGTATGATCTAAAATATACTGTAACATTCTAGACTGTACTGTTCTGGATATATATAGGAGAAGAGGGCGAGAGAGGCCCAGTCCCAGTCCCAGTTAGGGACAGAAGACCAACGTACGTGATCTCCACGTTCTGAATTCAGCGACACAATCATGTAAATCATCCAGGCCCAGAACTGGATCATTTATTAATCAATTAAGAGGTAGTCTTTGTACATCAATAGCGACCAGCCGCAGCTCGATCTCTGAGTCTCTCCCCCTTGTCCAGTACCCGCCCGATACGCGTACTATAGACAAGTCAGCGAGGCGAAACTCTCAGAGCGTGAATAAACTGGAGTGTAGATACTTGTTCTGGGGGGAGTATTTCACGTTTTTTTTCTTTAGCTTTAATTAAAACATATGTTAACGCGGACTACAAGTAGATAAACATTCAGTTGTGCATATTAATGATAATGACGATAATAATAATAATAATAATAATAATAATAATAATAATAATAATAATAATAATAATAATAATATAATTATTATTATTATTATTATTATTATTATTATTATTATTATTCCGTTATTAAAATGTATAATATTTAATTTTGGGGGGCACGTGACCAGGTGTCTACCCCCCCTGGATCCTCTATTGAGAGAGAGAGAGAGAGAGAGAGAGAGAAAATCAGACCACACAGACCCCATGGTCACACAGACTTGGTGGTCTGTCCTTACCTAAGTGATTTTACATTAATCAGAAGACTCCAAAACGTTGCATTTCTGCTCTAGTTGATATTAAGTTGAAGGAAGTGACGGTCGAGCTTATTTTTGAAGGAGTCAATGTTACACTGGACCACTGAAGGTGGAAGCTTATTCCATTCTCGCACTACAACGTTGGTGAAGAAAATTTGGTGCAATCTGAATTTACTTGTCTACCGCGGAGTTTTCCGCCATGGTTCCTCGTGCGCACACTGTCATCGATCATAAACAATGTTGATCTGTCTACATTCGTGAAACCATTAAGTATTTTAAAACATTCGATCAATTTTCCTCGGAGGCGACGTTTCTCAAGAGAGAAGAGAGAGAGAGAGAGAGAGAGAGAGAGAGAGAGAGAGAGAGAGAGAGAGAGAGAGAGACTGATGAACGTTTATCATTTGGTTTTCCCCCCACTCTCTCTCTCTCTCTCTCTCTCTCTCTCTCTCTCTAATCACACCATTTGTTTTTTTCCTCTGTGTGTGTGTGTGTGTGTGTGTGTGTGTGTGTGTGTGTATGTAATTCACCACGGCCTGATCATGTGCTGGACTCGTAATCGCCAGCAGGTACCCTCCCGACCATAGCTGGGCGTTATCGCGATAAGTTATCGCGATACTTTATCGCTGATAACAAAATCAGGTTATCGGCCATCCGCTACTTACTTAAATATATATCGGTATCTTCGTTACTTTTGTAACCAAACTATCGATAACCGCTACTTTTTTCCGCCTCTCAGAAAAAAAAAAGTTGTCTCCCTACTGCGCATGCGTGGCCCGGTGTTGTATGAAAAAAACTTCGGGGTATGAAATATCTTCGGTGAGGAGATTTCATACTTAGATTTTCAACATTAAAACACTAAGTTATTTTTTTTATGTTACTCAAAAATCAATATATCAAAGAGAAAAATGATTTAACTTTTCCCAAAAAATGATTATTCACTGTCTCAGATTTGATATTCCTTATTCGTTTGTGAGCAGTGGCGTACCGAGGGGGGGGGGGCATGGGGCCATGGCCCCCCCCTTTAACAAAGAAAAAATAATAATGAATAAATAAATATTACAGGAAAATAATAGGAATATGTATATTGGTATTACGATTACGATCGTGTGTGTGTGTGTGTGTGTGGAGTTGAGAGCTCAGTGACACCGACTGACCGAGTTATTTCCCCACTGGTTTTGTTTTGAGTTAATGGTAGGATATAAGGTGTGCTCTGAGTGATAAAAAAGTAAGGTGTTAAATGATGGGTTCATAAAATTGTGTGTAGAGTGCGATGTCAAGCTGTCAACTGTAAGCGGCGGAGGGATGTTTGTAGCGGGAGCGGGGAGACAGGAAGAGGAACACGAGATTGGGACGGCTCTGGCAGAGAGAGAGAGCACGAAAGTCGTAAGTGTGCCTTCTCTCCTTCTTGCCTCTCAGATTTACTTGATTTTAGGTGTAAGGTGCTGTCAAAGTGATTGGAGGACTATATAATTATACCACTGAGGCAGCAAGCGAACTTGTCTGGTGACAGTGGTGAGTATGTAATAATTTATTCTGTATTATGACGGGGAGAGTGGCAGGCGACGCTACACGCGTATGGGACCTGTGACGTCGACCTTTGCTGCTATATTACCACCTTTAAGACCGTTTTGTGCTTGACAGTGGACAGTGTAGAGTGGCTGAGTAACTATTGTATGTTCAGCACTTGAACAATGGAGCTGCTGAGTTGATTAGGAGCAGGTGATCTATTTTGAGAGAACAATGGAGCTGCTGAGTTGATTAGGAGCAGGTGATCTATTTTGAGAGAACAATGGAGCTGCTGAGTTGATTAGGAGCAGGTGATCTATTTTGAGAAACATTCATTGACGACGTAGTCTCACGTGCCCGTAGCCTATTCATGTTATCCGTATAATATTTTCTGACCAAAAATTCCAAATTTCTGAAAATTATGATTGATAGACTTCACTTTCTTTTTATGTAGTACTTTTTTTCTATAGAGTGTGTCATTTCTTGAATTCACGGAGGCTTGGGATTTGTGCCTTTCCATTCTTTACATATTTCCTCCTTGGTCACAAAACGCCAGAAAACGCTTCTCGTACGTACTCTATCTGGTGTAAGAAAGTCATCACTGACTCGGCTGATGCCCCGGATAGTTCAGTTAATCAAGTAGGTAAATAATGAAATAATGATTAAGAATAATTACTACAAAACACGTTAGGTGAAGAATCAGCAGCCAAGCCTAATCTAAAGCAATAAGTGACCCAGGTTTTCTTATGAGTTTGGAAGTGCTCACTTCCAGAGCTGGGCGCGTTACTGGATATCGGGTAGTCCGGTACCGCTCCTCCGCACCTCGAAACACATATAGTCCGTACCTGTACTTCCGCGCCTAAAATTTTTTCACTCGTTCCGGTACCGCACCTCCGCACCTCCGGTACCGTACCCAAAACTATTAAAGCGCGCCTGAAAAATCTAGTCCGTACCTTAAAAAAAAGAAATACAAGGCAATACTGTAGCAGCATTATTATTATCATTATTATTATTATTATTATTATTATTACCATTATTTTTGTTATCATTATTGTCATTTTAACGCATAGAATCTCCACCACCTGAAGTAAAGTAACTACTTTTGCACTCATCATAATTATCATACCTCAGTACACATGCAACACAGAAAATTCCGGTTAATATCATTCAAAAGAGGAACGACCGGAAGTATTACTGCAGAGCGCGGACTGTTTGTCGTTTTCATTTTTTTTATCCTTGAAAACCTCATGTGCGGAGGTACGGACTTAAAATACTGCCGTTCCGCACCTGTTACTTCCGCACTTTTGAAAAACTTTCCGCACTTCGGACCTCCGCACCTCGTTTAAAGGTCCGCAGGTCCGGAGGAGCGGAGGTGAGGACAGAGGTACGGAAGTGCCCAGCTCTGCTCACTTCAGTTCTAAGCGTCAATAAATCCTTGCCAGAAAAGCTGCAGGGGTCACTACAAGAACTGATGGGTGCTCTTGGAAGCGTAGCTGCACAGAGCTGCATAGATGCATTTCAGTCCTATCGTGATGAAAATAAGTTCAACCAACTTTTTGCCCAAGCTGAGGAAAGGTACGGAGATATCATCCAGAAGCCTTGGACAATCAGTGGTCATCAGAAACATAATTAAGGCTAACCCTCCAACAGCAGCTCCATAGGAGTACTATCGAAGAGCTATTTTTCTCCCATTTTCTGACACTGCTATAGCACAACTCAGGGAAAGGTTTGCATCTAAACACATTAGGAGTTTTTTGTTGGGAAATCTTGTTCCCTCTCTTTCAGTTGATACTTATTTTAGGGAACTGAAGGAGGCAGTTGAATTTTATGGAAAATTCTTGATGGAGATGCAGATCTCGTTGAAGATGAATATCTACGGGGGCAGAGTTATTGGAAGCGTCGTGAATCTCATGAGAGGTCAAAGCAAGTTGTTGAGACATTGGCATGTGCCAAAAAATTGGGCACATATCCAAATTTTTCCACCTTATTGCAATTTTTTCAACCCTGCCTGTTAGCACTTCCACCAATGAGCGATCCTTTAGTGCCCTTAAATTGCTTAAAACATACCTTAGGAACGCAATGAGTGAAAGTCGTTTAAATGGACAGGCCCTACTTTGTCTATTGTGACACAAATCTTGATCATGAAGTCCTTGATGAATTTGCACGTCAGAACAGACGCCTAAATTTGAGGTAAACCAGTTTCACTGTATTGTTGTTAACAGTAACTAATCTAATTCATCTAGTTAATTTTTATTTTATATTCATAAAATACCTGGCCCAGTTTTCATGTATCTTGTACGTAAAAATATGTATTACAGCAGCAGCCTGTATAAACGAAGATTATACATGTTATATGAATATAACATTTTTTTCCTTGCCAGTATATATTTATATTACTTTTTTATTAGAACATGTAGTTCTAAAGTAGTAGTGTTGTTTCGAGGGTAAATTTTTGCAGTCCAAATTACGGAAATGATCAAGATTTTAAAAGTAATGTTCGCTCAAGTAACATACAATTAGTACTTTTAAGAATATTTAAATCTCCCAGATTTATGTTGTACTTATATGCTGCCAACAAACTTCTAAAATGTACAATGTATGTATATGTATGTATCAATGCATGTATGTATACAAAAAATAATAACTTTACCCTAGCGATCTAACCCGAATCCTCAAGCTGTATGGGATCCCTGCGCTTGCAATAATACTGGACGCAGAAAATTATATATATATATATATATATATATATATATATATATATATATATATATATATATATATATATATATATATATATATATATATATATATATATATATTGTTCCCCCCCTTTTCAATTTTCTGGGTACGCCACTGTTTGTGAGCATGCCATGGTATTGAAGGCACCCGGTGTTGTGTTATTTGGTGTCCCATCGTCAAAAGCTGGCGTTTTTGTTTACAAACACTGGTCTCTCGTGAATTGCGCATGCTCAGACCAGTAAGCGTAGACCTGTACAGTCTCACAAAGCTTTTTAACACATTAAGAATTGCTGGAAAGCTGAATCAGACATACAGTACCACCATCCTCGCTGTTTCTAGAACGACACTCTGTACAAATAAATACAACTCGTACAGAGTGTCGTTCTAGAAACAGCGAGGATGGTGGTAGTGGTACTTTATGTTTGATTCAGCCTTTCAGCAACTCTTAATTGCGGTTAAAAAGCTTTGTGAAACTGTACAGGTCTGCGCTTGCTGGTCTGAGCTTGCGCAGTTCACGAGAGACCAGTGTTTGTAAAAAAAAGCGCCAAATAACACAACACCGGTTCAGACGTTTCTAGTATTACCGTCCATATGTACGTGTCAACGTGTGGTTTTCAGGTTTTGTAAGTTCTAAAATACAGTTAATGAAAATTTGAATTCATCTATGTATTTCTATCTAAAATATCAATATAGTATCGTTTTCGCCTATCGGACTTATCACTAGCTAGTATCGGAATTGTGGATTTATATCGGGTATCGGTTATCGGTTATCGCCTATATTTGTGTCTCCAGTTAACGAATATCGGTTATCACCGATAAGGTTTTTCATTATCAGTTATCGGTTACCGGGAATAAGGTTTTCTGTTATCGTGCCCAGCTATGCTCCCGACATGAGCAAGTGCTCTGTATCGTCGATCTGTGTGTGTGTGTGTGTGTGTGTGTGTGTGTGTGTATTATTATTTATTGGCGTAATTATGTTATTCGAGAGAGAGAGAGAGAGAGAGAGAGAGACTGATGTAACTCTTATCATTTGGTTTCCTCCCCCACCTCTCTCTCTCTCTCTCTCTCTCTCTCTCTCTCTCATACGTATATTCATTTTCATTTTTCTCTCGTTTTTGTTTTTGTTTTCTCCTTCCGTCTCTTCCTCCGTTCCTCTCCTCTCTTTGCTCTCTCCCTACTTCTTTTCTCCTCCTTCTCCTTATTTTTTTCTTTTCTTCTTTTTCCCTCTCTTTTCGTACTTTTTTCTTCTTCTTTTCTTTAATCTCTATCCTCTTCTTTTCCTCTTCTTCTCCATTTTTCTCTTCTTTTCCTCTTCTTTTCTTTATCTTCTCCATTTTTCTCTTCTTCTGATTCCTCTTCTTGTGGTAACAGTTGCCACGCGGACTTGTTATCAGCAGAGGAAGCGCGCATCCTGTCACCAGCTAACGTTTTGTGGTCGGTTGGTGTTCCCAGAAGCTGCCACCTCTCACAGCAACTATTTCAAAAGGTCAAACAGGAGATCATTAGGGTTTTCAACTTTTCATGCGTGCTTTTTTTCCACAATCACAGTATGGAAGAAGGGTCAAACAATCACCGGGGTCATTGAACAGCCCCTGGAAATGACCCAAACTCCTACGTCTGTACTTCGTCATCGAATCGTTAATCCGGTTGCTGCGGGGATCATGTATCTTAAAGGCCCCTCTAAGCGAATTAATGAGAAAAAATCATCACTCACGCAAACAATTTCATAATATTTAGTAACAACGCATTTGTGATCAGTTTACGCTTCATCTATTTTTGGGGTTTATATCATGGTAAAAATTTGGCCCATAGCTGGTACACGATAAAGCCACAAATTTGGCCCGTCGCTGCCATATGGCCCCCGCAGGGAAGGCTGGCCGACCACTACTTCGGAGTTCACGAATACACCGAAGCAGATTACCCGAACGCCATTAAAAGGGAAGAAGACGTGCAATTAATTATGAAACGGAAGGGAGAATATAAATACCTGCTGATGCTGAATGGACGAAAACAAGCTGACAACTGAGGCACGAAACACAAAAGAAAATATGAGACACCTGAACTAAAGAAGGATGAAAACAAACAAACAAAAGAAACACAATCAACAAACTAAGTGAACGAAAATAAAAGGGATTATGATGCGCCATTACTAATATGAAGACGGAGAAGGCGGGACTTGTATATCAGATGAGAGAGAGAGAGAGAGAAACCTAATGATAAGTTACATCTCTCTCTCTCTCTCTCTCTCTCTCTCTCTCTCTCTCTCTCCCCCCCCCCTTCACTCACCCCTCCTGGCCCCTCTTCCGACCGTCGGGTTCTTGTTGTTGGCGATAATCAGGTTCGTTATGTTGACAGGTATTTTTCCTCCAAGGATAAGGACAGGACGAGGGTGTGTTTCCCAGGGGCAGGGGTGGGCCATATATCAGACAGGATTGAGGCGTGTATGGCAAGCGAGGGATCGAACCCCATTGTCTTTCTCAGCTGTGGCGGAAACGACGTTTCTCGTGTTCCAAGCGAGGACCTTCTCAGGCGTTTTAGATAATTGTTAGGCAGGATACGTGACGCTGGTGGGTCGCCAGTGTGTGGCGTCCTGCCAAGGAGGGGCGTTGGCGATGGATGGCTGTCCAGGGCGATAGCAGTGAACAGCAGACTTGCTGAGCACTGCAGGCGCAATGGGTGGCTGTTCGTCGACAATTGGGACCTCTTCTTTGGCAACGACGCCCTCTACGCCCGTGACGGGATACACTTGACGTTCAAGGGTGTTGAGGCTCTCTCAGACTCCCTTGAGCGAGCACTTGGTACCCTGAGGGATTTTTTAGTATAGGCGAGGGGGGGAGGAGTAATGGGAGCAATGGGAGGAGTAATGGGAGGGGACATCTAGCTCATAATATAACCAGGCAGCTTAGAAGTAATTCCAGGGAAGTAACAGAGGACGGGCTAAGAATCTTCTATACAAACAGCAGGAGCCTCAGAAACAAGATAGACTTACTAAGGGGTGAAGCTTGTTCAGAAAATTTTGATATAATAGCGATCACTGAGACATGGATAGACACTGCTAATAGAAATTTTAGATCAGAATTTGAAATAACGGGTTATCAGATGTTTCACAAAGACAGAAGGGGCAGAAAGGGAGGTGGAGTTGCTCTTTATGTTAAAGACTCACTTAAATGTTTGGTTAACAATTCAGTCAAAACTAACATGGATTCAGAATCAGTTTGGGTGGACGTTTACAAAGGGAAAGAAAAACTAACTCTAGGAGTTATGTACAGGCCACCTAACCTTAACAGGCAGGACACGAGTATATTACTACAGGAGATTGGCAGGGCGAGTAGCAGTAGAAATGTCTGCGTAATGGGGGACTTTAATTATAGGAAGATAGACTGGGAAGACCTAGTGGGTGACCTGGAAGCCGAGGACTTTCTTGAAGTTATACAAGATAATTTCCTTAAGCAGGTAGTTACTGAGCCTACCAGAGGAGATAACATATTAGACTTAGTCCTAACCAATAATGGGAACTTGCTACGTGAGTTGGAGGTGGGCGGAGAGTTAGGAAATAGTGACCACAGAACGGTTCGTTTTAGCTTAGACTGGGCGGTAACCCGCGAACCAAACCCAGTGTTGGTGCCAGATTTCAGAAGAGCAAATTACGAGGGGCTTCGAAGAGATCTTGAAGGGGTAAACGGATAATTTAGGGATTCATGAGGGCCAGAACTGCGGATTGGAGAGCCAGGAGAACCAGGTAGAAGTGTCTTACAATAACTTAGTTAGAATAATAGTAGAGGGGCAAGGACAGCATATACCACAGCAAACACTTAGAAAAGAAAACAATGATCTTAAGTGGATGACTCGTGGACTAAAACACGAGATTGGGTTAAAGAAGGGAATTTATCAGAAAATAAAGAATGGTGAAACACATCTCAGGGGCCGGTACGTCGAACTATCTAGATTAGTTAAGAAAAACACCAGGATAGCAAAAAGGAACTATGAGATCAAAGTAGCAAATGAGGCGAAAAGTAATCCTAAAGGCTTCTTTCAGATGTATAGAACAAAAACACGGGAGAAAACTGGACCGCTGAAAACAAACACAGGGGAGCTAGTAGAAAATTACGAAAATATGAGCACATTGTTGAACGACTACTTCCTTTCAGTATTCACACAGGAGGATCGAACGACTATACCGGAAAGAGTTCAGGTGTACGAGGGCGGGGATGGCGATAAATTGAGGGATATAATCATTACCAGGCAAGTAGTTCAGGATGAGATAGATAAGCTTAAGAAGAACAAGTCGCCAGGTCCTGACGGGACATTTCCGAGGGTATTAAAGGAATTAGGTAATTGTACTCAGTGACCCACTAACCGACATCTTTAAGATGTCGGTAAATACTGGCTATGTGCCGAGCCTATGGAAAGTAGCTAATGTGACGCCGATTTTTAAAAAGGGGGACAGGTCGGTTGCTTCAAACTATCGCCCAATTAGTTTAACATCGGTTATAGGCAAGATGCTGGAGTCCATAATAGCCAGGAACATTCGGGAGCATTTAGAGAAACATAGCTTAATTCACGACTCGCAGCATGGGTTCACAAAAGGTAGGTCATGCCTCACCAATCTCTTGTCCTTCTACAACAAAGTATTTGAGGCGGTTGACAGAGATGAAAATTATGATGCAATCTATCTTGATTTTAGTAAAGCGTTTGACAAAGTTCCTCACCAACGACTGTTGCTTAAATTACAGGCTCACGGAGTAGAGGGTAAAGTTTTGAACTGGGTCAAGGCGTGGCTTAGCAATAGGAAGCAAAGAGTGCAAATCAATGGTAAAAGATCTGACTGGGGATGTGTTACGAGTGGGGTCCCACAAGGTTCGGTATTAGGTCCACTTTTGTTTATTATTTATATCAATGACTTAGATACAGGAATTAGTAGTGATGTTAGTAAATTTGCAGATGATACCAAGATCGGTAGAGTAATTGAGTCGGATCAGGACGCTAGTATTCTCCAAGGTGAACTCAACAGATTGTATGACTGGGCGGATAAAATAATGGCAGATGGAGTTCAATGTAGGGAAGTGCAGTATTCTGAGTGTAGGTAGGAACAACCCCTCACATAACTATTATTTAAATGACACTCTCTTAAGCAGGTCTGGGTGCGAGAGGGATTTAG